>NC_058130.1:754498829-754551542 GCF_016433145.1 Gracilinanus agilis
CCTCCCTCCCTCCCTCCTTCCTTCCTTCCTTCCTTCCTTCCTTCCTTCCTTCCTTCCTTCCTTCCTTCCTTCTTTCCTTTCTTCCTTTCTTCCTTTTCAAGTTCACAAGTACCAAGTGGTCAGCAGTTCATCTGAAAATGGCCTGGGGCATTGAGGGTCTACAATCCTAGGTTGTACCCTTTTGGTTGTGTTCTTGTATCTGGCTCCTTGGCCTGTGCTCCCTTGGTCCTTTGTCTTTCCAAGTAGAACAGTTATGTCTGAGTTCCAGTCCCAGCAGATTGGCCTTGGGGCTATGTGGTCAGAGAGGCTCCCTTGCTTTGGTTCTGTGGCCTTTTCACAAGAAGATGACCTGTAGCTTAGTTGGGGTTGGCTTCTATCCTACTTGTTCAACTGGCCAAAATCTGATGGATTCATGGAAGTAATTGTCCTTTTTTTCCCCCAGGAGTTTCTAAATGATCAAATGAGTCTAGAAATCCAAAAAAAACATTTCCCAAGGAGTTTTACCTACCATGACTCTAGTATAGATTACTTGACAATTATCCAGGCCCACTTGGCCAATATCTTATTGGACATTTTAGTTGTCCTGTAGGCATTTCAAACTCAACACATCTAAAATAAAACTCTATATTTCCTCCCTTCCCCAAACCACTTATCTTCTGAGCTTTCCTTTTTTTTATTCGAAGACACCACTATCCCTCTGGTCCTCCAGACTAGAGGCATGTCATGAAAAAATCTATCCAATTTGCAGTAAAATTACTCAGGCAGAACTCTATGCCAATGAACATTTATTAAAGGGGCCTACCTATGAATGGGACCTAATGGACTGGACCTCAGATCTTCCTCACCATGTGAGATGTCCTCTTGCCCACCCCCACCCCCAGTCTAGATTGTATAACCCTCAAGTCCCAGCTATTCCAAATGGTGCAGCCCAAAATACAAATTCTCATTGGTGGTCCTGAGGCAGTGGGTAGGCAGATCCTCACCCAAGCCCTAGCAACAAGCAGAAGTTGGGCAGTCATCAAGCAGAATCTTACCCAATGTTGGGCAATCAGGGAATCAAGGGAAATGGCAAAGGGAGTTCCTAAAATAACTTGGGGACTTTCCACGAGAGGTCACAAGAAAGGCGAGATAAGGGTCATGTCTGCTCACAAGATGGTAGGATGTACACTGACCAAGGGGTCATAAGATGGGAAATGGAACGCTTTTCTACCAAGGTTGGACGAGGGTGGAGGTCTTCCTCATGCCAGGCCATATGGGTGGAAAGGTCCTCTAGCTAAGACATTTTGTGGTTCAGTGAGAGCACTCATGACTCTTAGTATAATCTTAATCCCACTTCTTGTGGCCCAAAAAGTCTGATAGAAGAAGAATCCCTTTAATCTGGCATGAGTATAATATGGATCATTCTCTGCATGAACAAACTTGATCCGCTCCATATGAATATGGGTATATTGTATATGTAATATATATGGGTATATATATGGGTATATGTAATCACACTAAACTGAGTAATGCTGATTGGAAATAAACAAGGATAGATCAGAAAAAACCGTGAATAGGTCATGGACCAAGAAATCAATCAGTTATTTTTCACAAGTCTCAATGCCATTCTTGAGTCTATTCTTAATCACCAAACGTTTATAATTAGATGAACTAGCAGTCGCCCACTCTAATATTTCTGGTGGAACAGAGAAGCAGCAAGCCTTGCCATTTGCCCTGTTCTTCTATCCTACAGATGCCTCCTGAGGTGCTTGAAGAACTCCCAGGCCTTGCCATCTCCTCTGTTGCTGCATACTTAGACCTTCAGTGTCCTTTTATCTACCCTGCAGCTGAATTCTCTTTTTTGTATTGTCTCCTCCAGTTAGAGTGAGAATAGGGACTGTCTTGATCTTCTGTTTATATACTGAGTGCTAACTTTTGTTCAGTCTGACTCTTCCTGACCCCATTTGGGTTTTTTTTTAATTGAAAAATCTTTATTTATTTATTTATTTAAGAATATTTTCCCATGGTTACAAGATTTATGTTCTTTCCCTCCCCTCCATTCCCCCTCACCCTCCCCCCCCCAGCCGACACACAATTCCACTGGGTTTTACATGTCATTGATCAAGACCTATTTCCATATTATTGATAATTACTCCAGGGTAATTGCTCAGATCTCTCTGACTTCAGGCTCAGCATTTATCCATTGCATCATGTTGTTGTTCGCTTGTATCCAACTCTGTGGCCTCATTTGGGACTTTCTTGGCAACAATATTGGAGTTGGTTTGCCAAGTCCTTCTCCAGTCCATTTTACAGATGAGGAAACTGAGGCCAACAGGGTGAAGTGACTTGCCCAGTGTAACGCAGATAGTGTCTGAGGTCAGATTTGAATTCAGGAAGATGAATCTAATTCCAGGCCCAGAGCTCTGTGTACTGTGGTGCCACCTAGCTGCTCCCTCAGTGCTTAGGGAGCATCATAACTTTTTCATTCATTCATCCATTTCTCCACATATCCCCTTTTCTCTACTTACATAGTTATCTTCCTAGTTGAAGACCTCATCACTTGTTGCCTGGACTATTGCAATAGACTAATTGGTCCATCTTAATTCTCTCCCCTTTCCAGTCCATTCCCCAACCTGATTTTCCCAAAGCACATTTCTAACCATTTCACTGCCTCTCTCTAATCTCTGGTGACTTCCTGTGGCCCTTCGGCTCAAATACAAATTCCATTCCAAAATAATTTTTCTAATGTTAATATACATTCTTCCTTTCGTGTACTCTGGAGTCCTGACAAACCGGCCTCTTGTTCCTCACACACAGCTTTCTAGCTCTGTGCTCTTTATAAAGTTAACTTCCTGGGTCTGGAATGCTCTCACTCACTGCTGCCTTAGAAGTGGACTTCCTTCCAACCTTAACTCAAACATCACTTTCTATATAAGACCTTTCCTGATCCCCCCATCTCCTCCCACCCCAAGTTGACCCACATATTTTCTGAATATAGTTTGCATATTGTAGCAAGTATACCCAGGCTCCTTCTACCAGAGCCAGGCAGGCTTCATCCACCACTCAAGGTTTTGGGGTGATCCTAGGAGTTTGGGGAGTATCACTTTTCTACTTCCACCAGTTCAATCCCTTACCAGTTGTGTTCCCCCCTTGTTGGGGCCTATGACTGTCACCCCAGTTCTATTTAAATAGCTAACAGCAATTAGCTTTTACAAAGGGCTATTTACTTCAAAAGCTATAAGAACAAACATACAAGCATTTCCCGATAGAATGTATGCTTCTCAAGGGTAAAGATTGCTTATTTTAGTCTTTGCAGTCCCGGTACTTAGCACCGTTTTCCTTACAGAGTTGCTATTGTTATTTGTCTTTCATTTTTGAAGAGAGACAAGAGTATCTTAGGGTGATGTCTTGCCCAGTGTATGAATCGGATTAAAGTGAGTCAGAGCTGTACAAAGTCATCAGCCTCACTCTCTCTCTCAGTCATCAAAGTAGTCCAGTGGCAAAACAAGTCCAGATGACTGGTGATGACTTAAGATGCAGTGGGGGACCTTGGAGTCTTCTAGGTCTGACCAAGCTTAATGAATATTTGTTGTTGATTTATTATTGGATTATTAGAAGGGATACAATTATTTCTTCTTCGAATAAAAAAAAATACAGTTTAGTCTAAGTATTTCCCTTTCACCCTCATGAAATTCATAGTTATTTTAAACCCTGGAGTCTCATATGTGAGGGAGGGTTACAACTCCACCCTGTAGATATCTCCTTTTTACTTTTTGTCCAAACTGGCAATTTCATTGGCACAGTGAACTTCCTCACTGATACACATTAGGAACTCCTTTGCAACTAATTGTTTTAGAGAGTTGGATGGGAACACCAAGAGATTAAGTGACTTGCCCATTCCCACAAAGCCCAGATTGTCCTGATCCTGAGACTTGCCTTCTCTTCACCAAATCAAGCTACCTCTCTGCAGTATATCTATACAGTATTTGGAACATGCAAATGCTGATAATATATAACAGCTCACATTTATTATTTTATGACTTGTCAAGCACTTTATACTTTGTTGTCTTACTATCAGTAACTTCCCTTGTGAGAATGAAAAAATAATTTAACACATTCCTATTTGCTTTGCATTTCCTATAGTTTCTCTAAATAATATTTAGACACTAATAGTTATTACCTTGGTCTGTGTCAATTTAAAAATTCAACTTGGGAAGGAGGAAGAATTCAAAAGAAAAAAAATGAGGTGAAAGACCAGCTAGGTGGCTCAGTGGATTGAGAACCAGGTCTGGAGACAGGAGAGCTTGGGTTTAATTCTGATCTTGGCCACTTTCTAAGTTGTGTGACCCTGGAGAAGTCACTTACTGCTCTACTGCCTTAGAACCAAAATACAGTTATTGATTCTAAGATGGAAGGTAAGGGTTAAAAAAAAAAAGGTGAAAATATACATTAAGACTAAGGTAGAGGAAAAAGAGAGTAAACTGTGCTTCTGTTATTTCCTGGTCCTTTCCATTTTTTCCTGCCTATGCTATTTCTTGTGTTAAGGTGAGGAATTGAAGGCAAATATCCGTTTGAGGCACTGGTTTGAAATTTTAAAAAGTGGATTATCCTAATGTTTTTTCACCAAATTAGTCCCTCTACTGCTGTTCCTTTCAAATAACAAATTCAAATAAGATGGTTTTTGTTGGGGCAGCTAGGTGGGCCAGTGGATAGGGAGCCAGGCCTGGAGTTAGGAAGACTTGGTTTCAAATTTAGCCTTAGACACTTCCCAGAGGTGTGACCATGGACAAGTCACTTAACCCTAATTGCCTAGTCAATTATAAGACAGACATGAAAGTTAAAAAAAAAAAGATGTCTTTTTTTTTCCCCCCAAAGAGTATGTCTTTTTTCTTAAATTCTGTTAGACCTAAGCATTTTCCTCTCACCCTCATGGAACTATATAATTATACCAATTACTGGAGCCTTCTCGAGCAATTCCTATTTCTTACTTCAATAGGCTCTCAAATCTTTAAGAGCCAAATGGGATTTTGTGCAAATGACAGTTTTTAAAAACTCTCTTGAACAATATTGTAGAGACTGATTACTTGAAAGAAGTTGAAAATATAGTTTTCCTCTCTTTGTTGAAGAGAAACTAGAGAAAACAGAGAGAAAAAAAGATGGAGAGGACTTTCTGAACAGGGAGTATTTTAATCTTTATCTTGAAAAGACAATGAAAAGAATTCTTGAGAAGATAATTTGTTTGGCATCTTGAGTAAACTGAATGGTGAAGCTGTGCTTCTGGAAGAAGTCTTCTGCAATTATAGTGATCCTGGGTGTGTGTGATGAGACTCAGTGGGTAATTCTCAGAGTAGTATTTGACTTGTACCCCCAATTTTCAAGACCCCTTAGTATTGCTATTCCTTAGAATAAAATCCCCCCTCCCCCATAAAATTTTTAGTTTTCCTGACCTATTTTCAAAAACCTTGAGAAGAGCTTATCTGTAGTCTAAGAAGTTGGCCAACTCCGGGAAAAGGATGAGATAAGCTAAAGGAGGAACAGGAAGTTTCAAATGTAACTTTACTTACTGTCCCAAGGAAAAAAAGATACCTGAGTCACATCGCAGGTTCTTGCGGGGAATGTAATGTTGGAAAATATTATTAGTGGGGGCAGTATTTCAGCCTATCTTGAAACCAGTAAGACCCGAGTTCAAATTCTGCCTGGGAACCATATTGCCCATGTGTCCATGGGCAAGCCACTCCCATCAGTGCTCCAGAAAATTCCTTAGGAGCATAAATGGCAGAGAAGACATCGACTTGCACTGGTAGGGGGCATTTTCTCATTTGGAGTTACCTATATCAGTGACATCATAGGAGCCTTGGGTCTGGAGTTCAGGTAAGATTCGAGTTCAAATTTTACCAGCTGAATGATCCTAGGCAAATAATATTAACCTCGGCCTGACTCAGTTTGCTCAACTGTAAAATGGGGATAACAGCACTGGTCTCCTAGGGCTGTGAGGATCAAATGGGAAATATTTTTAAAGCCTTTGGCATTGAGTTGATCTTACTAAATGCTTCCTTCCTTTCTGTTACGCCATTATTATGTCACATGGGGCTCCCGCACCCTTCTCTCGCCCAAGGGGACCCTTTCTCCGCCTTTCGCTTAAGCGCTGGTTTCTAAGGGGATGGAATCCGTCGGCGCACGGCTCCGGCAGATCAACTTCCAGTGCCCCGCTTCAGGATCTACTTCCCATTGGCTGTCTTCCTCCCACCGGACCCAGGCCGGCCGCCCTGATTGGCTGCGGTGGGAACGAGCCGGCCGGAAGCGGGTGGTTTCCCGGGTTACGGCGCTGCGCGCGGGCCCGCCGTTACCGCTGGAGGAGCCGGGGCTCCGAGAGTCGCCGCTGTGGGCGGCGGCGGCGGGGGCGGCCGCCATGGCGAGCGTGCACGAGAGCCTCTACTTCAACCCCATGATGACCAACGGCGTGGTGCACGCCAACGTGTTCGGCATCAAGGACTGGGTGACGCCCTACAAGATCGCTGTGCTCGTGCTGCTCAGCGAGATGGGCCGCGCGGGCGGCTCCGCCATCGGCCTGCTCGAGCGGCGCCGGCTCAACCAGCTCCTGCTGCCGCTGCTGCAGGTGACACACGCATGCGCGGCGGCGGGACCTCCCGAGGAGGCGGGCGGGGGCGGCCGGGACCCACCTGCCCACGTGGGCAGCCGACCCGGGGCGGACCCCTGGACGACCCTCTGGAGGCTGCAGGTCGTGAGGCAGGAACTGGTGGGCGTGGGGAGGAGCTCCATGGATCCGGGAGATCCCCGGAAATTCCCAGGCCTGCCCCTGCCCCTCTGAGTTTTTTAAGACTTGCAAAGCAGTCCTGCTAAGGCTCCTGGAAAAGACTGTCTGCAAGAATTTATTAAGTTCCTATTGTGTGCCAGACGCTGTGCTAAGCGTCGGGGGGGTACACAGAAGTCTACAAGCATTTATTTAGCATCTACTGTGTGCCAAACACTGGGGATACAGAGAATTCAGCAAGCATTTTTTAAGCACCTACTGTGCATCAGGCACTGAGATGAGCATTGGGGATATAGAGAAGTCAACAAGCATTTATTAAGCATCTACTGTGTGCCAAGCTCTGTGCTAAGCACTGGGGATACAGAGAAAGGCAAAAGACAGCCCCTGCCTTCTTGGAGCTGCCATTCTAATGGGGAGGAGACCACATGCAAAAGCCATGTATAAACAAACTCTAGGCAGGAAAATTGAGAATAACCAGAAGGGTCTAGAAGTAAGAGGATTTGAGAAAAGCTTCTTGCAGAAGGTGAGGTTTTTAAATAAGATATGAAAGCTACGAAGATGAGGAAGAAGAGACAGAAAGTGTTGCCTCCTGTTATAGCAGCAGAAGCAGAACTTTGAGTGAGACACATAAGGACATAGGATTCAGAAGTGTAAGGGGTCTTTTGAGATTTCTAGTTCAGCTGCCTCAACATCGGTTCTCAACCTCCCTCGTTTTTCATTAGTGGGAACTATGAGGTGATGTGACTTGCTCAGGGTCTTGTAGTTGGTCAGTATCATTCCAGAACTCTTTTTTTTTTTTTCTGATTCCAAATTGGTGCTTTTCCTACTAGTCCGGCTTTCCAAGTATTTGTCATACTATCATATGGAGGAAGGGAATAGACTGTTTGCCCCAGAATAGGACCAATGGATGAACACTGTAGAGTCAGAGAAAAAAATCCTTATCAATTAGATAGTCTACCAAAAATGGAATGAACTGGGCCTGGCAAGTTGAGAGGGAGCCTTATTTATTTATACACACATTCCTACCTTACCTTCTATTTCAGAATGCTCAGTTCCAAGGCAGAAGAGTGGTAAGGGCTTGCCAATGGGGGTTAAGTGATTTGCCCAAGGCCACAAAGGTAGGAAGTATTTGAGGCCAGATTTAAATCCAAGACTTCCTATCTCCAGGCCTGGCTCTCAATCTCTTTAGCCACCTAGTTTCCCCTTTGCAGTCATTGGTAGTTGAAGTGGACTTTAAAGAATAGGATGGGTAGGATTCAGTCTGCAAAGAGGTAAGAATGCATAACAGGCATAGGAACTCTGGTAGCAAAGGTTTATGGGCAGGAAAGAGAAGAGTCTCTGAATCTTCACTGTGTAGGCAATCCAAAGGACCTACAATTAATTTGAGAGTTCTGTATTGGATTCACTTGTGACCAGTCTGATTTGGGACTTTCCCCCTCATTTACCACCTCCTCCTGCCAGTGGCATGGTGACATTCTTTCACTGATCCTCTTTTCTCTGCTAAAATGGCTGCTAGGCTAGGCCCGCCTCCCTCCCCTGAAACTTTAGTAGTAACACTAGATTCTCCATCCCATCCTCTACCCAGTTATAAACGAAATGTATGTTTGCCAAAAGCATTGACCCATTCCAATGAAAGGAGGCCTTTGTTTGAAGAAGGTTAGGGCCTTTTCTCACATACTTGTCACAATAATTTTTCCAAGCACAAATTTGATTGTGTTACTTCTCTACTTGACACCAAGTTGATCCTAAAATTGGGCAGTTAGGTTAAAACATAAACTTCTCATTTTGGCCTTTGAAGCTCATCACAGTCTTAACTCCATCTTTCCTGAGTTTATTTCATGTTCTTCCCTTTCACACACTCTTTCTGGCTAAACTGGTCTTGTTGTTTCCTGACACTCATGCTTCATTGCCTCTATGTGGGTTATCATTTATGCCTGAAATTCTCTCCCTCCAATCTCCAGTTTCAAGAATGCCTTCCTTCCTTCCAGGTTCAGCTCTTTTTCTTCTTATCAGGAGCCTTTCTTGATTCTCCCAAGTTCTTAGTGCTCTCTTCTTTCTCAGATTATCATGTGCTCGGTCATCTATATGCCTTTTCAAAAGTATGTAAGCTCCTTGAGGGAAGATTTTTATTTTTTTTGTCATTACATAGCCAAGTGTCTAATGTAGTACCTACTGTGGTTTGGGTCCAAGTGGGCTAGTCTGCTCATAAAATCTGGAGGGTAGAGGGAGGGGGAAACCCTAAGATGATGATATATTCGTTATTTGTCACTGTTAAGATTTCAAATCTCTCTGTTCTTCCTCTTTTCATCTTTAATGTCACCTAGGGGCCCGATATGACATTGACTCGGCTGCACAAGGCAATTGAAGAATCCTGTCCTCAGTTGGCAAATTCCGTTCAAATCAGGTAAATTCCCCTTTTTTCCAGTGTCAATTTGGAGATGTGTTCCAGTGGGCAAGAATTGCCAGCAAACACTGGGCAAATATACTTTGATAGTGTTGTTGAAGCTAATATAGGAAAATTTTCATGTTAAAAAAATTTCATTTCTTTATGAATGCTTTGAAAAACAGAACTAAATACCTCTACCTTTGAAGCATGGCTTTGATAATTATCTAAAAAGCCAAAGAAGGGGACAGCTGGGGACTCAGTAGATTGAGAGCCAGATCTAGAGACAGGAGGCCCTAGGTTCAAATCTAACCCCAGACACTTCCTAGCTGTGCGACCCTGGGCAAGTCACTTGCCTAGCCCTTACCACTCTTCTGTCTTGGAACCAATACATGGTATTGATTCTAAGATGGAAGGTGAGGGTTTAGGGCAGGGGTCGGCAACGTATGACTCTTTCTACAGGAGCCATAAAGTCAATTTTTTTTCAGGCGCTGTTATAGGAGTTGCACTGTGAGCACTGTACGACTCTCACGAAATTACATTTTAAAAAATGTGGCGTTTATGGCTCTCACGGCCAAAAAGGTTGCCGACCCCTGGTTTAGAGGATACATTTTTTTTTAAAGCCAAAGTAATTTAAAGCCATAGCAAATAGGTTAATGCTAAAATGATAAGACTGCTAAAATGATAACGACATTGGGAGGTGTTTTGTTGGGGGCAGGATAGAGTAGGGGGTGCAGAAGTTACAAACCAGGTAGCCATTCATCTGTAACTTGGCTAGAGGCTTGGTTGTCTGGGACCCTGAAGTGACTGGCTCAGGGTCACATAACCCTCTATTCCCTAATAATCACTTACTATAGCCAGGGCTAGTGAGTTTTTCACCAGATTTCAATCCATAAAATAAAAAGCATCAATGATGACAAAAGGAGGTTGTGATTCAAAAAATGCTTTTTTATCATTTACTTAAGAAATTTTAAAAAATTATTATTATTTTTAACCCTTGCCTTCTGTCTTAGAATCTACTAAAGTATAGGTTCCAGGGCAGAAAAGTGGTAAGGGTTAGGCAGTTGGGGTTGTGACTAGCTGTGGGTCACAAGCTAGGTAGTGGCTGAGGCCAGATTTGTCTTTATTTACATCTAACAGTGTGTCATTTGAAATTATTGTAAGCCCTGGAAGACTAAGTCTCCCAGGACTCTTTCTGCTACAACTTCCCCTGACACCTCCTACTTCCTTTGGGGGAGGTGTCAGGGAAAGTATAAAAGGGAAAGTTTGGAGCCTTTTGTCTCTAAACTGGAGGGTCTGCTCTTTCCACCCTGGAAGCTGCACGCTCTCTATCCTGAGACCCTGGTCTCTCTCTTGGCGCCTTTTTCCTTTCTTCTTACCTCCTAGTTTTCCCTAGACCTTTCCCTTTCTAATTAAAATAAAACCTAGCTATTCAAATCCTAAAGTCGCTCTCTGATCATTCATTTGAGGGTTTTGGTCAATTCCCCCTGTGGGGGATGGAGACCACCTTCCTTTTCCTTCCTTCCCCTTCCTCTTCCTTCCTCTCTCCTTTCTCCCATCCATCCATCCTTCTTCCCTTCCTCCCTTCATTTTTCTCCACACAACAGATAAGGAAGCTGCAAGCTTTCTTCAGTTTTGCAAATTCCTGGTGAAAAATGCTCCTTTCTGTCAACCTGGCAAAACATAGAACCACCAAAGCAGTTAGAAAGAATACCTCTTTAATCTGGACTAGGGAGACAATTGTCACTTCTTAAAGAGATTGTGCACATATTGTATTCCCTTTGTTTCCTTTATCTTTCACTGTTTGCAGCTCAGTTAATTCTGCCTTAGACATTCCCTTATTTTATCTGTAGGCTTAAGTGCTCATCCCCACCCCCAACACACATATACACCACATTCTCTCTCTCTGTCTCTTTTTTCTCTCTTTCCTTCTTCTGTCTCCCAATTTTGGTCTTGAAAATTTCTCGCTAAGGAAAAGTCCTTGCTTTTTTCAGTCTATTTATGAGACAAAAATAGCTCCAGGGAGAGCAAACAAGCATAAAAGCTGCATCTCTCTTGGAGTTTATTGATATGGTACAAAGACAGCAGAACCTGAGGACCTGAGTTTCTATCCTAGACCTGAGCAGGTCGCTTTTCTTGTCGGACCTCAATTTCTCCCTCTTTCAAATGAAGGAGTCAAACTAGATGATCTGTAATGTCCCTTCCAGATCTAAAACCTATGTTGTGTGTATGTTTTAGGGAGAATATGTTTTTTGTTTTGTTTTGTTTTGTTTTGTTTTTTAAACCCTTGTACTTCGGTGTATTGTCTCATAGGTGGAAGATTGGTAAAGGTGGGCAGTGGGGGTCAAGTGACTTGCTCAGGGTCACACAGCTGGGAAGTGGCTGAGGCCGGGTTTGAACCTAGGACCTCCTGTCTCTAGGCCTGACTCTCACTCCACTGAGCTACCCAGCTGCCCCCGGGAGAATATGTTTTTTGAAGAAAAATTAATTTTTTTTTTTAAACCCTTGTACTTCGGTGTATTTTCTCATAGGTGGAAGATTGGTAAGGGTGGGCAATGGGGGTCAAGTGACTTGCCCAGGGTCACACAGCTGGGAAGTGGCTAAAAATTAAATTTTTAAATGATTAAAGCAATCAGTGCTATAAAACTTTAAATTCTTATGAAAATGCCCAGAAAATATTTTGAGAAACTATAATATGAGGACAAAGTGGATAGAGTTCTGGGCCTGGAGATGGGAAGATTTATCTTCCTGGGCTCAAGTCTGGCCTTAAACCCTTACTAGCTAGGTGACCCTGGGCAAGTCACTTCACCCTGTTGGCTTCAGTTTCTTCTTCATCTGTAAAATGATTTGGAAAAGGAAATGGCAAATCACTATAGTACTTTGCCAAGAAAACCCTAACTGGGGACTGGAAGAGTCAGACATGACTGAACAACAACAGCTATAAATAATACAAGGTAGTGGTAAAAATGGCTAAACTGAGACCCTAGAGATTTGTTTCTTTCCTTAGTTTGCTTTGTATCTCTTGGGAAGTCACTTTCCATCTTGGGCCTTAATTTCCTCAGCTATTAAATGAATGATTTACACTAGACAATCTCTGAGGGTTCTGGCAGGTCTCAGATTTTGTCCTTTAGTTTCCTGTGTATTTGTTGTCCTAATTTCCCTTTCAGAAATACCCAGTTTTGGATTTGGAGGACTCTGGAGAACTCATTTGAGTTTATGCCCTCTGATTTACAGATGAGGCCTAGTGAGATCTAGGGTCACGGCTAAGGTCTCCAAAATCTTGGTTTTATTGTTCTGTTCTCTTTCACATGAAATTTCTCACGTCAGCAAGAGATAAAGAAGTCTTTACTTAACTCTTTTTTTGAAAAAGGAAGCTTTTTTACTACCTTTTATTTTTGTATAAGGCTCATTTCTGATAGACACCCCACTTCCAAAGCCAGAGAAGAACATTCCCTTGTAACAAAGGAAACCAGTTAAGTTGAAACAACTGGCATAATAGGTGTGGGACAGTGTATTACAAGGTCCTTCACATTCTGCTGTAGTCTCCCACCCTAGCTGAGAGGTGGAAGACAGCTTTCCTTAGCTTTAAATTTAAAAAAAAAATTCTTCTGTAAGGCAGAAGAGTAGCAAGGGCTAAGCTTTTGGGGCTAAGCGACTTGCCCCAGGTCACACAGTTAAGAAATGCCTGAAGCCAGATTTAAACTCCGGGCTGCCTGACTCCAGGCCTGGCGCTCTATCCACTGTGCTACCTGGCAGCTCCTCCTTTTCTTTAAATTTGGAGTCTAGTATTCTCTATCTCACTTGGCCTGGAGGTGCAGCAGCCACTTGTGGGCCCTTTCCCTGGCCTCATCAGTCTGGGAATTTGGATGAGCTCTGTATCTGACCAGGGCTAGTCCGTCCCTCCTTAGGCAGCCTGAGTCCCCCACTCCATGGTGAGGATGCTTGATTGGCTCCACCCACTGCAGCTCAAAACTCCTAAGCTCCATTGGGCCACTGGGATCGAAGGCATTGGTCCCCACACCTAGTGCCTAATCTTTATTAATGGGATCCTTTTGTTAAATTTTATGGCACTGAAGAAACTGACCTGTGATATAGGAATATGGAAATAATATTTTTGGAGATTTTGTAGTATGTCAGGGTTGTCTTGCATGTGGTCTTCTAAATAGTTTAAAAAAACACATTTTAAAATAATAAATTTAGTAACATTTTATAGGATCAGATGACATATAAAGCTATTAGGCCTCATTTGTTTGCATTTTACATTATAAATGATAACTATTCATTCTGGGTTGCTTTCCCATATCTCTTCATTTGTGCTTTTATCGAGGTTTTTTTCAATTTTATTTTTATTATCATGCAAAACCCACTTCCATATTGGTCATTATTGTAAGAGCACATTCCTACATAACCAAAATCCCAGAATAAAACCATAAATACATTGATATGAAAGATGGTCTGCTCTAACCCGCATCCATCTGACCTCAGCAGTTCTTTCTGTGGAGCATTTATCGGGTTTTGTTGCAATATGGTTCTATCTGCATAGTCAGTACATTTGTATATTCTTGTGACTTTGCATCACTTATTACAGGTAATACTTTGTTATATTCATATTTATCTGTTTTTATGGGACCATCCTGTTCCATTACATCCATATAGAGCAATTTATTCAGCCATCCTCCACTCAGTGGATATCAGTTTAGTGAGCATTTATTAGTTGTCTTCTGCATGCTTGGCTCTCGGAGTACAAAGCCAAAGGCAAAAATAGAATAGGCCCTGCCTTCAACAGGCTTATGTTCTACTGGCGTCTAAGCAAGCACATAGTTTGCTTCTAGATTTTTGTGTTATAATTCATGCTGCTATGAGTATCTTTGTATAGAGAGCAACTTTCTTTTTCTGTCCGTAGATTATAGTTAGGCTCTGGGATGCTGGGATCTGTGTCTGATCAGCTGTGGGCCTCTTCTTCTATTAATGAAGAACAGACGCTCCCTAGGGCTTCCCTCCCCTTGACTCCCTCTTTGTACCACCCTTCCCCCAAGACTCCACAACCTCCGTACTGCCCTTCCCTGCCCTCGACGCCCCCTCGGGCTCCGCTGTCTGTGTTACCTTTCTCCCCCAGCCTCCTGCCCCCTCCCTCCCAGCAGTGTGACAGAAGGTCAGGCAGGTGGCAGGGCAGCCTTGTTATTGCTACCTTTGTGAACAGTGATGGATCGGGGTGCTAAAGGAATTTAGAAGCCTGAGTTGATCTCCATGTCTTCATCCAGAATCAAGCTGATGGCTGAAGGGGAGCTGAAGGACATGGAACAGTTCTTTGATGACCTTTCTGATTCCTTTTCTGGAACTGACCCCGAGGTTCACAAAACGAGTGTCGTAGGTAAGGCCAGGAGGGACAGAGATTGAGGCCACTCCCCGGGGCACGAGGATCTTGTCACAAGGGGGCCGGCTGCTTCTCAAGTATTGTCCCTCACCTTTTAAAGCTCTGCTAATCACAGAGTACTCACTTGCTCTTGGGGATGGGAGGGAAGACCTCAGATTTCATTGGGAAGGACAGTTCCTGATGTGGAATTTCCCTCTGCTAATGGGGATCAGCCACTTCTCTGTAACTCAGAGGCTTAGAGGATGCTGGGTGAAGCTTCCCAGGGGGCCCTCAGTTTACCATACTGTACTGTTTCTCCATTGGAATCTTTGAGCCAAGTAGGAGAGTCTTTTCTACAAATCCCCTGGATATTGTGAAGTGTTCGCCCTCCCCGGTCTATCCCTTTTTGCCCTCCTTTGCCCTCCTGTGTCAGCCTGCTCAGCCAAGCTTCTGTGTGCAGGCCAACAGTGAGGACACTCTGCTCTGCCAGAGCCCCGGGGGCTGCCCCCAGCCACAGTCCCAGAGCTTTCCACAGGGAACTCGGGACGGTTACATTCTCCAAACCCTAGAATGACGTCTATCTGGCTTGATTTATGGGATTGATGTAATTTTAAATTAGATTTAAATAAATCTGTATTCTTCAAAATCCCTAGCATCTATATTTAAAGATCACTATTCAGTTTAGCCAATTGGTCAGGAGCGGACTGTTGTAGTGGCCTAGAGATCCATTAGGCTTTAGAGTTACAGAGTCTTGGGTTCAATTCCTGCCTCTGACACGTACTAGACTGGGACTGTGGCCGAGCCTCTCCGCCCAGGATGAAGGCAAGGCTCCATCTGGATGACCTCTAACGATGTCTTTAGCTAACCTGGACTCCCTTGTGTTCTCTAGGCTTATTTCTGCGTCACATGATCTTGGCCTACAACAAGCTTTCCTTCAGTCAGGTGTACAAGTTGTACACGGCCCTGCAGGAGTACTTTCGAAATGCTGAAAAGAAGGCCATGGTGGAAGAGACGGACATGGAGCTGGCGAGCCCCGAGGAGCTCGTGGGAACCATGCAGAGAGAAGACCTGGATGGACCTCTAAGGTAGAGCCTGGAGGGGGCTGGTGTGCCCCACAGGGAAACAGTAGCCTTCCCAGAGGGGAGAGAAAAATGTCATGAATTCATAACTTAGACTCATTTAGACAGTAGCAGGCTTGAATAGCATCTGTGAAGGAAGGGGTTGTTGGACAAAATAATTGTGCAAAAAAGATCATAGGAAGGATGACTGTTTGAGACTATTTAGGGAAACTAGCTCTAAATTGGAAATCTTGAAATCAAGAGAGATTAATAAAACTGAAAGTAAGAAAGCAGCACTTGAGGCACAGCAGAAACTAGTCTATGTTCAGAGTCCAAGGTCTTGGCTCTGTCTGCCATCCATGATCCAGGAGACTTTAGTCAAATCAGTTTTCCTCTCTGGGCCTCAGTTTCTTCATTTGTAAAACGAGAAGGTTGGTTTGGTCCATGTTGGTGCACCTATGGCACCTGTGCCGGGAGGGCTGCTCCTCTCCCCCTCTCCACCATGCCTGAGGACATTTCTTCCATCACCCGCCCCTCTGTCCAGCAGCCCAATGGGAGTGCTTCTTCCCTCCCCTATCTAGGGTAAGGGGGCAGCTCACATGCAGCGTGAGGGTACCATTTGGGCCCTCGGCCTCTAAAGGCTCACCATCACTGCTCTCATTGATCTCTCGCAGATCCCTTGCAGCTCTCAGTTTGTGTCCTAGGAGAAGGCCACACTGACTTCACATGTTCCAGGTGCTCATTAAATGGCTCTCTTAGGTAGTCATTAAACAGGCCTCCAGAGACCTCTTGGCAGCCCGTTTTTCACCTGGACCTGTTTGCTGAATTGACTAGAAAGCCAGGCTTCCTCCTTCGGCTGCTTATACTTGCCCCGACTGGCCTCTAGGCCTTGGGCCCACTCTTGTCTACCCCTTTCTGGCCCCCCTTGCACTGCCTTTCCCTCTCCTTCCCCACCAGAATCTCACCTTTCTTTTTTGTACACCCAGAGACGTGCGTGTTGGCTCCTCTGGCTGAGCTCCTTGAGGACAGGACCTGCTAGACTTTTATTAGCTCAGTGTTGTTCCTGCCGAGGCCCCTGGTCACGAAGGGGAAACTCCAGGGTGAAGTGGCTGAGTGTCTTCTGGGAGAGGGATGGTCCACACTTGGGATTTCACCGGTGTGGGGAACTTTTGGAGTGGAAACATCCTCCATAGATGCAGGCAAGCCTCTTGTTTGGAACTCTTGAGTATTGGGGAGACACGTAGAGTTTAATGATCTGCTTTTGGACACAGAGCCAGGAAGTATTAGAGGCAGGACTTGAATCCATGGCGTATGACTCTGTCCACTGGGCCCCACTGGCACATCGCAGTTCTCTGATGTGCATTTATGTGCTCCAGTTTGCTCTCTGATTTATAAAGGCAGTTTTGATGATGTTATAACTCATGACCTTAGGTTGCCTTGTGAAAGAGGATTCCTTCCTTCACCACCCCCTGGGGAAAGAATTGGAGGCAGAGGTTCTGAGATGGAATTTCAGCCCTGCTCCTTCCTACTTGGGTGTTCTTATGAAGAACTTTTATTTAAAAACATTTTTCTTAACCCTTACCTTCCATCTGGGAACCTGTACTAAGTATTGGTTCTAAGGCAAAAGACTGGTAAGGGTAGGCAATGGGGGTTAAGTAACTTGCCAGGGTAACACAGCTGGGAAGTGTCTGAGGCCAGATTTGAATCTAGGACCTCCTGTCTACCCATTTATCTGCCCCATCCGGGCCATTTTTGGCCAAACTAGAAAGGTGAGGAATAGGCGCTATTGATATCTTGCACATTCCTCACTTAGTTTTCCAAAGCTCTCATGTTGTTCAGACATTTCACTTGTGTCCAATTCTTTGTGACCCCATTTGGAGTTTTCTTGTTAAAGAGTCTGGAGTGATTTAACGTTTCCTTCTCTGATTCATTTTTCAGATGAGGAAACTGAGGTAAAGTGAAATGACTTGCCCAGGGTGATTAGTATATATCTGAGGCTGGATTTGATCTCAGAGTTCAAATCTCTCATGTAGGCCCTCACTATTCCTTCTGGTAAAATAGGAACTAAACTCTTTTAGGAATGAGAGAACAAAGAAGATAATCTTCCTTCTGTAGTTTTGGAAATAGTGTAATGGGGACTCTGGCTTTAAATTGCCACTTTAAATTGTTGCCACTAAGTGGCAGCATTTGCTTCTTGCACTATGAAACCAGCCTCCTCTCTGGAGTCTTACCCTCTCTGATGGTAGCCAGCGCAGGCTCCACCTGCCCCAGATTTTGAGTCAGTCCCAGACAGTAATTGAAGGATGTGGGAATGCATCTCAGCTGGTCCTACTAAGTGACCTCGAGGAAGTGGTCCCCTAGACCCCCCACCCCCATTAATGTAAAAGTCAGCTAATTGACAAGTTGAAAATGTATATGTTTCCATGATAGTCAAGTGCTTCCAGCTTCTAGGATCACAGGCCCACATCAGGCCCACATCAGGCCCACATCAGGCCCACATCAGGCCCACATCAGGCCCACATCAGGCCTGTATTGCTTCCTGTCTCAGCTCTTGCATCAGTCTCCTAATTGGTCTCTCCACTTCTCTTCCTGCTCTAATTCATCTTTCACACCAGTGGCAGATTGCTGTTTCCAGAACATTGCTTTCATTATGTCCCCTCCCTTTCCAGCACCTTCAGTGGCTGTCCGTTGCCTACCAGATAACTGGAAGGTACTTTGTTGTGCATTCTGGCTCCCACTTACTCCTTTCCTTATTCCACTTCTTAGCAAGAACCTTCTGTATCAACCCATCATTGGGATTCACTGTCTCATTCCTGCCTTTGCCTCTGTCAGTCCTTGCTTAAGGTGCCCTTTTCTCATCCTGGCTCACTTCCTCCCTTATCTGGGAAGCTTCCTTCTTTTTCCCTCCAAACGCAATGGCCCCCATTGTCTGGACTCTTCTCTTGGATGAGAAGCCCGGGCTCTGAGCTGGATGCAGCAGAGGCTTTGGCCAGCGTGGCTTCTCGGCATCCCACATAAGGTGCTGGAGATGCTCCAGGAAGACTGGTAGAGAGTAGAGTGAGGCTATATCAGGGCTTTTCCTGTTTGGTTGGGATTTGTACTTGTTGGCGGCCATATTTGTATGTGATGTATAGATGATATTATCCATTAAGGTGAGTTGTTGGTCTTCAGTTCATGTGCCTTCTGGGTGTAAGACCAGTGTGCTCAACCAACGGGGATGCAAAGACAAATGGAAGAGACCCTGGCCTCAAGCAGCTTGTTGGAGGATAAGCTATCGATGCAGAGAGGGAAATGTACACATTCTACAACATGATGTGAGGGGACAAGCCCACCCTCTGTCTCTGTCTGATTTCATTGGATTGCTGGGTGTAAAGGATGTTCAAATTGGAACAGCTTGTAAGAAGTGTGGCACCTGAGGATGGAGGCTCATGATCTTTATCCCTCACCAGCCACTGTGCCCTAGGCTCATGCCAGCATTAGGGATTGGGTGCTGTGGTGGCCGGTGCATCTTTGGGGGTTGCTTGGTAGTTTGCTTTTAGGAGAGCACCCAGAAAATATCAGGGGGGACTATGCTGAGTAACCAGTAGGTACCCAGAGTATAGTCATTGGGGAGCATGTAGGTAGAGGTCTTTCCTTTTGGGGTTAGTGTGTAGGAAATTCTTAGCATTGGAAGGGACCTTAAATAAACTCTAGTCTAGCCTCTGTGTTTTACAGATTAGGAAGCTGAAAACTGAAGAGACACAGGTGATTTGTCCAAGATTCCAAAGACAGGGATTAACCTGGGACTCCTGAGTCACCAGCTGGTGTCTTTACCCCTGCCCCATTCTCTGCCCTCTATGTGAGAACTTGATGAAGGATGCCTGTCTTTTCAGCTCCGGAACATTTGGTAATACTTGGCTCCCTAAATGATAAACCTGGATTTGAATAGGTTCAGAAGGCCAGGTTTTTCATGCATTTCCATTCTTGCTAGGGATTTCATTGCTTACTGTCACCTAGTCTAAACTGTTCCTTAGTTATCTTTAAAGTTCTGTTGTGGCAAGAAAGTTATTTTGATGAAAACAGTAGAAAAGTAGAGTTTGAGAAGCAGCATTTAACTTACCAAATGCTCTAGACTGTACTAGGTTCTCTGTTCATAGCTGCTTCTCAGGCTTCCTCCTTCTTGTTTTTCCTATAGCCTTTGCCACTCTCAATCACTCTCTCTTCCTTGGTGCTATTTTTCTCTTTAGGTTTTTGGGCGCTGCTCTCCCTTGGTTCTTCTCCCTGTCTCACTCTTCCTTTTCAATCTCCTTTGCTGGACCTTCACCCATGGGTGTCCCACAGGCTCTGCCTTTTCTCCTCTCTCCCTAGATATTTCCCTAGGTGATCTCATCAGCTCCCATGGCTTCAACTCTTACCTGGATGCAGATGATTCTCAGATTTGTTTGTCTACCTCTGTCCTCTCTGCTGACCTCTAGGCTTGCATTTCCAGCTGTCTGTTGGATATCTTGCTAGCTCTGATGGTAGTGAAAAAAGCCAATGGCTTACAGCAGTGATTCCCAAAGTGGGTGCCATCGCCCCCTGGTGGGTGCTGCAGCGATCCAGGGGAGCAGTGATGGCCACAGGTGCATTTATCTTTCCTATTCATTGCTATTAAAATTTTAAAAAAAATTAATTTCCAGGGGGCTAAGTAATATTTTTTCTGGAAAGGGGGCGGCAGGCCAAAAAAGTTTGGGAATCACTGGCTTAGAGGAAGACTCACAACTGGGGGATAAGGAAAGGTCCCGTGTGCCATGGATGGTACTGGAGCTGAGGAGGGAGAGCATTCCAGGCTTGAGGGAATGTTTGGTTAGAATGAAGACTATATAAGGGGAATGAATAATTATGAAATCACTTTGGAAAAATAGGTTAGAGCTAAATGATGACATTTACCTCCTATCCTAGTGTATTGGTTGCAAGGGAGAACAGTAAGGGCCAGGCAATGAGGGTGAAGTGTCCAGGGTCACACTGTTAGATGTATCTGAGGCCAGATTTGAATCCAGGACCTCCCATCTCTGGGCTTGGTTCTCAATCCACTTTGCCACCCAGCTGTGCCAAAGATTTTAAAAAAAAATGTTTATTGCTCTCTTTTGCTTTTATATCACCTATACTTAGCAGTGTATCCCTTCGGTTTTTTCCTTCCAGAGAACCATCCTTTATTTAAAAAAAAGAACAAAGATGAGAAAAAATTTAGGTCAGCATAAGCACCAATACAACAAAAGTCTGACCTTACATTTGGAGTTCTGTTTCCAGAATCCCTCACTTCTGGCAAGAGGGCGTGAGAGGTGCCTTCTCCCCATCCCTTGTTTGGTGCCACCCTAGGTTCATTATAGTTTTGCCGTGCTCAGTTTTAATTGTGAAGGATTTTCAGTTCCTGTAAAAGTTTGCATTTTCTCTTAAATATAAGAGGGAGCTGCTGAAGCATCTTGAGTAGGGACTGATAGTCTCAGACCTGTGTTTTAGGAATCTGCATTAGGCAGTTGTTTGGAGGATGGATTGGAGAGAGAGAAACCGCACAGGAGACCAGTGTGGCAGCCTGAGCAAGGATGAGAGAAGTGATGGAGGAGGCAGAATTAATGAGATTTGGCAACTAATTGGACACGGTTCAGGGAGAGGAGCAAATCAGGGCTGCCTCAAGATTGTGAATCTGAGTGGCTGGATGATGGCTGTTGCCATCCTCACTAGCATTAAGGAAATTAGGATGTAGAGGGACATGAGATGAGCTCTGCTTTAGACATGGTGAGGCTGCCATGCCTATTGTGATGCCAGGTACAAATGCCCAAGAGACAGTTGTTTATGTGGACCTGGTACCCAGCAAAGGAGCCTGGCAGGGAAGAGCCAGATGTGTAGAAGATTGGAGAGATGAGAGTCATAAGATCCCCATGAGGGGATGCTGGCTTGGTTGAGGGTGGTCAATAGTGGTCAAGGGTGCTTGAGCAAGGGCCATAGGGATCTTTGGTCCCCTCCAGCTCTGGAGCTCTGCTCCTATGATCTTGGAGATTTCAGCCTAAATGTTCATACGGTGTTTGGGCCCAACCTGTGGCATTGCTCTGATCAGCCACAGTCAGACACGCAGTACCTCAACATAATGAGGTCATTTTGGTCCTCTTCAAGTATGAAGGATGGCAGCATGAGAGAGGGTAATTTTGGCTGAGTAATGAGGTAAGAAGCCACATTAAATCGGGCTGAGAAGGGACAGTGAGGTGGCTCACTGGATAGAGAGCCTGGCTTGGAGTTGGGAGGTTCTGGGTTCAAATCTGACCTCAGACACTTCCTGTTTTTAATCATAACTCTTCATTTAGGAATTGAAAGAAAATCTATTAGAAAGTGTTTTGAGATCAGCTTGTAAGAAATCCTCCATCAGTGCAGCTAGGTAGCCCAGTGGATAGAGCACCAGACCTGGAGTTAGGAGGTTCTGGGTTCAAATGTGGCCTAAGACACTTCCTAGCTTTGTGACCCTGGGCAAGCCATTTAACCCCCATTGCCTAGTCCTTACTGTTCTTTTTCCTTGGAACTAATACTTATATCAATTCTAAGACAGAAGGTAAGGTATTTTTTTTTTTTTAAAGAAAAGAAAAACAAACTTTTGCTTTAAGGTTGTTCCTGTGTTTGCTGTCATGATCTGTGCCACCCTTCCTTACACTCAGTCATTCTCTTTTTTCAGAGAGGAGGAGATCTCGTGCAGTGGGCCTCTTTCCCAGAAACAAGCTGAATATTTTCTTTCCCAACAGGTGCGTTAATGGTGGAGCAGGGCTGCCTGCCCTTCCCTGCCTTTTCCATGTGGTGATCTAAAGTAGCCCTTCATGTTGCTGGGTTTAGACCCAATGTCTCCCTTCATCTCCCTACACCATGACGAGCACCTTCCTGTGACAGCTTATGGATTTCCATACCTGTGGCTTCATTTGACCAGTAAGGGGAAGGGTCAGCAGCCTCTGGTGGGGATCAGGAGGCCATAGCTAAAGCAGGGCAGCCAGGAGCAGGGAGATTCAGGGTTCTGGGAGTGTCTTTTGGATCCCAAAAGGAGCCGAGGCTACTCTGGCTTTCTTGGATCATGCTCCTACTTTAGAGAATTTTGACTTTCCCCTTTTCCTTTCTAACCTTCCTTAACAGAGAGCAGGATGCTCTCTGATGGTATCTCTGTGCATTTTAACGGACAGAGAGGAGTTTTTTTGAGACCCAGATAAGCTTGAAGAAATGGTCTTAGCAGATGTACTTTTAACAAGTTAGAAAAACCTGTCTAGGTAAAGGGGCTGTAATAGAATAATCTAAGGCCAAGTCCTATCATCGCTAAGTCTAGAACTGATTTTCTGCAGGTGATACCTGAGCATTACTGATCTGATTCTTCTTTATGGAACTTTATTGGAGCCCCCATCTGCAGAAAGTAATTCTCCTGTGATACTCGGCTTACATTTCTCTACGTTTTCTTACAGCTGATTTATTCTTTTCATTTCAGGCATCTTTACTAAAGAATGATGAGACAAAGGCTCTAACTCCGGCTTCTTTACAGAAAGAATTGAATAATTTGTTGAAATTTAATCCTGATTTTGCTGAAGCAGTAAGTCTGGCCAGAAACCATCTTCTGAGAATTGGAATCAAACCAGTCACACTTGTTCTGATAATAATACCACATTGGACATCAAAGTCATGAGTCATATGGGCCCTACCATGTCTATGATGTGGTGTGAATTTCGTGTTTTGAAAGTCCTGCAATCCAAGATGTTTGGGAGCTGTGTGCAATGTGACCAGTGTTTTCTTTGGGTAGAGAGGAAAAAATGAAGAACCACCATCCTTATCTTATTGCAGTGATAGAGTTTGGTATGCTTTGGTAGCCAGGGATCATTCCATTACTTCACTGTATAGTCTTTTTGTTTTGTAGTTGTTTTTTTAAATAAACCCTTACCTTCCATATTAGGATCAATGCCATGTATTGGTTCTAAGGCAAAAGAGCAGAAAGGGCTAGGCCATGGGGGATTAAATGACTTGCCCAGGGTCACATAGCTAGTTAATATCTTGTCAGACTTGAACCCAGGCCCTCCTATCTCTAGGCCTGGCCCTATCCATTGAGCCCCCTAACTTCCCCTTTGAAGTCATTTGTAAGAGGTGAAAATGGGGTTTTGGTTGGGTGAATATTAAAAGGTTTGGTCGCCAGGGAATTGGATAATTATCAATCCCCAATTAAAGAATAACCTCAAGTCAAAATGACTTGTATGGAAGTTTATTTACAAATGAGAAGAGAAAGACAAAATAAGAAAATCAGAGAGAGGATAGGATAGGATAAGTAATCTAACACAAATTTGCTCAGGCCTCCTTGTTCAATCCAGGCAGATCTAATTAATCCTCAGTTCGAGGAGGCTCAGCCTTGAGCCCAAGGCCAGAGGGCGGGAGGTGAATGAAGCAGAAGCTTCAGTCACAGAATCTCCTTTGAAAGGGGAGTTCTTTTAGAGAAGTCCAGGAAGATTTAGTCTTTACACTCACCACGTGTAATTCCAAGGGAGAGATTAACAGCTGTCTCACCTAGTCCAAGGTCTCAGCCAGCTGTCGGAGCTCTTCCAGGTCCTAGTCACCCACCACAAGAAGAAGCGAGCAGCCAAGAGCCTGAGCCCTGGAAGTTCTTTCAGTTTATCCAGGCCATTTCTTTTGTCACTTCCTGTGCCTTCCTCTTAGTTTACGTGTCCAATCACAACAGAAGCTTTTCTTAGGACTGCCCAGGGGGCAGTCAGTCAATTCTGATTTGTTACCCATTCTTGCATATGTGTGTCACAGACCTCCCCACTTGAGAGTTAAGTGGAGTTGTTTACACTTTTGGTGATTAGATTTAAGAATGGGCAAGGTAGATTTAATCTCATATAAGATGCTTTCCACAAATGGAAGAAAATTGTGAATACTGTTTGTTTTCTTTAATTTTAGCATTATTTAAGCTACTTAAACAGTCTTCGGGTCCAGGATGTTTTCAGCTCTACTCACAGCCTTCTCCATTATTTTGACCGCCTGATTCTCACTGGAGCAGAGAGCAAAAGCAATGGGGACGAAGGTTATGGGCGAAGCCTGAGATATGCTGCTCTCAATCTGGCTGCCTTGCATTGCCGATTTGGCCACTAGTAAGTTTACACATCTCCCTTCCTCTGTGTGAATGGGGAGGAAAGGATCTCTGGGCTAGAACCAGTCATTGGGCAGAGATCAGGCAGAGGGACACTGTCCTCAAGCCTTTGTCCTGGGCTACTGCCCAGGACCCTGGGGCCATCTGGGGGTCATGGCCTTTGTCTATGCCTTTTGTGTGATTCCTCTGGTTTGTCATATTCCCAGTCAGAGTGCTGGAAGGGCCTGGAATCCCCCTAGGTTTTCCTCTTCCTCTGTCCAAGTCAGGCCTGTAAGATTGTACAAGCTCCATTGATGACCCTGTCTAGTGCAGAAATGGCCTTTAAGGGGTTTGGACACTTGTCCAGAAACTTCCATTGTGAGGTATGTCTCACGGCAAATGAGGACAGGGAGCATGTCATTTGTTATGGGTAAGGATGACTTTTTAAATTAAGATTCTTACCTTCCCACTGCCTGCCTTCTCCCAGGCCCCAGCCCCAGAGCCTTGGTTCATGTTTATGACTTGTCTTATCAGAGATGGCGAGGTATCCAGAGAACCGTGCCAGAGATTTGCTTCCTCTGGAACCTTCTGGTCTGGCAGTGCCAAGGCAGCAAAGAGCTGGATTTGTTCAGGTGTTCATGTGA
Source organism: Gracilinanus agilis (assembly GCF_016433145.1). Taxonomy (NCBI): domain Eukaryota; kingdom Metazoa; phylum Chordata; class Mammalia; order Didelphimorphia; family Didelphidae; genus Gracilinanus; species Gracilinanus agilis. The sequence goes on from NC_058130.1 coordinate 754,524,110, forward strand.
TAGAGCGATAGCCTGTGGGCAGTACTAGTGGGCAGCTGGAAGGTGCTCACTCTCCAGAGAGATGCTTGTTCAGTCCCTTTTCTTGTGACCAGAAAGCCTTGCCCCATGATGACCTTTTTTTGTTTTGTTTTTAAACCCTTACTTTCTGTCCAAGGAGCAACACTAACAAAGGGCAAGGGCTAAGTACATGGGGTTAAGTGACTTTTCCAGGGTCACCCAGCTAGGAAGTTTCTGAGGCCATTTTGAACCTAGGTCTTCCTGACTCTAGACCTTGCTTTCTATCCACTGTGCCACCTAAATGCCCCTCCATAATGTTCCTTTAACCAGCCTCTAGTTCTGAGTTCTTTCTTTTTTTTTTTCCAAGCCTGAATTCATTCATTCCACCAGCTCTACTCAGCAGGTTTCTGCAGAGGCCTCAGAGAGGAACCCAACCAGGCCCCGGGCCCTGGCCCTGGTCCTTGCCCTGCCCCTGCCCCAGGAGTTTTTTCAGTCCCTGTGTGCTGAGGGCAATGTCAAAGTATTAAAACAAATAGGGGGGAGCCTTTTGTACCAGGGATGAGAACAACAGTTCTGGAAGGTTTTTACTCGAACCTTCTTTCCAAAATAATATTTTGACTTCTGGGTTAAGATGGCTGCAGAGTAGAACAGGGCGCTTAACTCTCCTCAGTACCAACCCATACATGATACCTCAAAAGGACAAAAAAACAAATCCAGATGAATGAGGGGACCTCACAAGAGGGTGCAGTATCGAAAGTACGTGGGATTTGGGCATTTCCACACCATAAGGGGGTGAAATAGCTCCCACCAAAATGCGAGCTGGTCAACCCTCCCCCACCCCACCTACGGTGTCAGAGTCAGAGGCAGTACACCAGAGTTAGAGCGAGCGTGGAATAATATCTAGCTTCTTGGCAGCTGACTGGGACCACCAGGGGCTTGCCTCTGAGAACAGCAAGACCTGAGACCCCAGGAGGCTAAAGAGTGCGGCCCTTGGGCACGGAGATAGAGCTGAGAGGGGCAAGACAGTGGAAGCAGTGCGCTGAGACTTGAAGAAGAACCTTGGGCAGAGGAGCAAGTGTGGGGCAATTTCTGGGTTCTTGGTAGCTGACTGGGACCACCAGGGGCTTGCCTCTGAGAACAGCTAGACTTGAGACCCCAGGAGGCTAAAGAGCGAGGACCTTGGGCACAGAGATAGAGCTGAGAGGGGTGAAAGACTATAGAAGTCGCTGAGACTTATAAAGTAGCCTCAGGCAAAAACTGCTCCATAGCTCCATACACAGAGAGCCTGCAGGCCTCACTCAGACTTCTGGCTGAGAAGGAAAAACCAGCATAGTAATGGCAACAATACCCAAGAAATTTCAACCACCAGAAAGAACAAGAGAAAAGCACTGACTCTAGATCATTTTTATGGAGAAAAAATCCTGACCACAGAGGAGACAGCAGAGCAGGATAAACAAGTAAATACAGCCAAACCTTCCCCCCAAAATGAAAATTGTTCACAAGCTCTTGAAGAGTTCAAATCTGAGATCATGAGAAAGGTGGAAGAGATTTGCCATAATAATCTTCTGCTATAGAAATTCCCCTTTCAATGTGTGAGTACCTGCTATCTCCCCAGACATGGTGCCTGCCCTCAGGGAGCTCATAGTTACTTGGAGAGGCTGCAGATGCATCATGACTCATCATAACTACAGCCAGCATTTCTCTAGCATTCTGAATTTGGGAAGCACTTTACAAATCTTTAATTCTTTCCTCATGATGACCCTGGAGGTTGGTCCTGTTATAGCCCTATTTTATAGATGAGGAAACTGAGGCAGGCAGACTATCTCAGAGGCACACAGCCAGGAAGTGTTTGAGGCTGGATTGGAACTTGGGTCTTCCTGACTCCTGGCCCAGCGGCTTCCCAGGGTGGCTTTGAGGGCCCAGGGAGTAGGTTTGACTAATCTTCAGTTGTGATAGGAATGGGAGCTGTCATGTTTTCAGCAACAGCGCCACCTAGTGGTCACACAGATAGCCCGGGGGGGTCTAAGGCTTCCCTGCCTGGGAGGGACCCCGGAGAGCTTTGGAGAAGAGATCTGTCTGGGTGGGAGGATTTGAGGATCCAGGTAGGCTCCCTGAGATCTGGAGGGGCCGGGGGGATGGGCAGGTGGGGTTCTGCCCTCTAGGTCAGGGAACAGCACAAGCAAAGGACAGAAATGGGATTTGGAAGTAGAAATCTTGAGGTGAGGTGGGGAGAGTCACTCCTCCCCATCCAGTTAAGTGAGGAATGCCTGGTGTCACCACCGGGAGCCGGTGTGCCCTGGTGCAGGGGCTGGGGGCGTCCTAGTGGCAGCACAGATGTCAGTGCCCTACGAGGAGGGCATTGGTGGTTTCCTGTGGCCAACGCCTCTGTGTGCAGCTCGTATAGGTAAGGCGATAGTAATGCTTTGTCCATCTTTAGCCAACAGGCAGAGCTTGCCCTGCAGGAAGCAATCCGGATTGCCCAGGAGTCCAATGACCACGTGTGTCTCCAGCACTGCTTGGTAAGGCAGCCAGGCTCCCTGAGGGCAGATGTTGCCTTAGGAGCATCCCATCTAGGCAGGCGGGCTAATGATGTCCCCCAGCTGGTCTGAGTTATCCAGAGTCCTGGGGAGGGGACAGGAAACCACACACGTGCCTTTGAAATAAACCTTCTTGTCTTGTCCAGCTTCTGTGACTTTTCTTCTGCTCTTGGTTTTAATCTCGCTTCCCCTGCCACAGGGAATCCTTTGGCCACTTCATTCAGTGTGGCGATGAAAAAGCTTATGCCAGACCTAGACACTGGCTGACCCAATGTCCTGCAAGACCCACAGTCAGCGGGCGTGGGTTTGTGTGGGAACACAAGACCCACTTAACAGTGGTCTAGAGCTTGAAGCCCTCAATTAAGAGCCACGTGCACGTTTTCCACTTCTCTCTGCGGCATCCACCACGGGTTGCTGTGAGTGATGCTATCCTGGAGAAAAGACATCTTTGCAAGCTCATTAATGCTATGCTATTGCTCAGATGCAGTCAGGCCGGGTTTCATTTCTGAAAGCAAATGTTCCCCAGGATTTCTCTGATCCCTTGTTAATACTTCTTTATGGCCTCACAATGAAATTTCAGTGTCTTTTTAGCCATTTTCATTGCAGTGATGCATGTCATTGATTCCCCCACCAGAGTTGGCTGTATATCTTGGAGCAGAAGAGATCAGACAGCTGTGTGCTACTGGAACATTCTGTGAAGAAAGCTGTGCATTTTGGGTTACCGGTAAGGCCCTCGGCCACCCTGGCAGAAGAAGGCCAGAGCTTTTTTGCATATGTCCACTCACCCCTGCACTCACCTGTGCCTGCCTCAGGAATGGGTTTTATCCTAGTGCTAGTTTAGCCAGGATTTGAGGAAGTAATGTTCCAATGTAGCCCGTTCTACCCTCTCTCTGTGAGGGTGCTTTAAGGTTTTGGTTGTGTATCTGATCCAGTACGTATGGTGCTTTGGAGCTGGACCTCACAGTAATGCTGTGAAGTGGATGCTGCTCTCTCCATCGTAGGGATGGGGAAACTGAGGCTCGGAGCATTTACGTGACTTGCTCTTGGCCACACAGCTAATAAGTGTTCCTGTCTCCAAGCCTAGTACTAGCTTTGCTCTGCTAGTCCATTTAATAATGTCGGGAACCTGTGACACAATTTGCCTCCTCCCAGTATCGGGAGGGGAGTGAAGAAATCAACTTAAAAACTCCTTGCTTGAATTTTTGCTATTGCTCAGCCTTATCTCCTTTCTAGACACTGGGCCTTGGCCTTTTCTTGACTTCGCTGAGGAATTGGGGTGTGCCCCCCTCCCCCGTGCTGTCTGGCCAGGACACCTTCCCTGTTAAGAGAAGCTTTTTGGTGTAGCCTTGTTCCCTCCCGGTCCTTACATTTATCCTGACTGCTAGCCTTCTCTTCCCCACAAGCAGAGTGAGGGGCCTCTGAAAAGGGGGCTTTCAAGCATGAATTGTTGACCATGAATAAATTAATCTAGTTGGTGGGGTGTCCTCTACCCTTTTTTTAAAAAAGCCCTTTCCTTCTGTCTTAGTAACCACCCTAAGACAGAAGGACAAGGGCTAGGCAAACAGGGTTAAGTTGGCTGGGTTCACACTGTTAGGTCAGATTTGAACTCAGAACCTTCCCAGTCTTCAGGCCTAACAAACACTCTTTATCCACTGTACCACCTACCTGCCTTTTAAACCCTTGCTTTTAGAACCTTACCTTAGTAACAACTCCAGGACAGAAGGGTATCCTTGACCCTTAAATGGAGAACTCCTGTTAGAAAATGGTTGCTTGCCCACCCTGAACTTGTCTGACAATGGGGGTTAAATGATTCTGGCTGATGATTTCTGCCCCTCTTGGGGCCCTGGGTTCCTGCTGGCTGCAGCACTTGGGTCCCAGAGAGTGCAGCTTATTACTGCAGTGGGCCAAATGGGTTTGAATAAGGGGGTGTGCCAGTGATCTCAGAAGCACATGTACCTGCTGCCTTGGGCATCCCTTCATCTCTTTTCTGGTAGGAGCTCGGTTTTCTCTTAATCTTATTTTATGTTCAGTTTCAAATTCTCCCTCCCTCACTCCCCCACCTCATTGAGAAGGCAAGAAAAAGAAAGCTCTTCCTCTGTTTGAGTCACCTTAGCTGCAAATTAGAGTAGAAAGCAGTGGGAAGATTTGATCTGGTAGACATCTTTTCTCCTCCTACTTAGCTTTTTTCAAAAATACAGTTTGGATGCTCATGCTGTATTTTTCTTAATCCTGTCGTGTGTTAGAATGTGCTCAAGTGAAAGCAGTTCTGTTACCTGACCCTGCTTTGTGGGTGTGTTTCCCCAGTACTTAGCATCCCTCGGGATCCAGTCCTTAGTCCAACAAAGAGCCTTTGCTGGGAAGACAGCAAACAAACTGATGGATGCCTTGAAGGACTCTGACCTCCTACACTGGAAGCACAGCCTGTCGGAGCTCATCGACATCAGCATTGCTCAGAAAACGGCCATCTGGAGGCTCTATGGGCGCAGGTATTTGTGCTTCCCTTTAGGGCCTGACTATATAGAAATGGGGAGGGCAGCCCGAGCGAGAGGGAAGAGGGGATGACAAGACTCCCACAGCCTTTCTGCCCTTAGTTGTGGCCCGAGGCACATCCTTCACAGAGCCGGCTCCCTAACCTCATCCTTGTCTCAGAAAGAAGGCTGCTTCCTCACCAGCTTCCATCTTTCCAGGGGAACCCTTAAATGGCTTCTTTCCCCCTCGATTTCTTGGATAATGCCTCCTCTCCCTTGGGAGGGATGTTCTAGAACCAGCCTCCCACTTCTACTCTGCTCTCGCTCCCCATAGCAATTACCATATTTCCCACATTATGTGAGCTGACCTCCCTATGTCTGTCCCCTTCCCTGACATCCTGGCTTGGAGGAGGACAGCATCTAAGCAAACATCCTCAGAGAGGACGGCACCGAGTCTGCGCTGGTCCAGACGTTCTCTTACCCGACTCCATTTAAAGTGGAGCCTCGGATCTGGGAGGACAATGAATCTGGACTGAGCTCCCACTCCCTCGTGCTGAGCAGTGACCCTGTGGCCAGCTCCCATCTCCCCAGCCCGGGGCTGAGGGTGAGAGAGCAGGGCTCGGAGTCCGCTAGCGACCCCAGAAGCCAGGAGGGAGGGAGGCAGACAGCCACGTCCTTCCACTATAAAATCTCATCGGTTTTCACATTACCTTTATTTCTGGATATATTCCTCCCTTGGTCCTGACCCAGAGAACCAGCCCCTGTCACCAAAAATAGAAAGAAAAGTGCTTCAGCCCCGGGTGGCCAGGCCCCCATTGTGGCTTCCCACACAGCCCGGCCCCCTGTGGAAGCTCGGTTCTGATCCTTCTCCTTGTGCAGTACCATGGCTCTCCAGCAGGCCCAGACGCTGCTTAGCATGAACAGCCTCGAAGCCTTGAACCTGGGTGTGCAGCAGAACAACACAGAGTCCTTTGCAGTGGTGCTGTGCCACCTGGCTGAGCTCCACGCTGAGCAGGTGAGTGTGGGGCCTGCCCTTGGCAGCTGTGCAGTGTGGCGGGTAGAATGGAGGGTCTCATGTTTCTGGGGGTGACCTGGAAGCCAGGGCCAAGGAGAGGGTGCACGGTATAAAGGAAGAACTTCATGTTCTGCTGTGGCCATGTGAGGCTGGGGAGGGCGCTTGTGACATGGAGACTGATTTTATTTCCAAGTTTAAGCCTGTATTATCATGTTCTCTTGAAAGAGATCTGAGGAAAAGGGAATCATCAGCTTTTTTCCTGGTTGTAACTTCCTGGGCTGTCTTAAAGGAAGTGACAAGCTCAGAAACATTTTCTCTCTAGAAAAAAAACCAAAGAAACTTTTTTCCTTTTGGTCTGAGCATTTCACTAACCATTTCCCTGGTTCTAAATGACTTGCCTTCCAAATCTGTAGCCCTCTTTGCTGTAGCCTGAGCCTGAATATATTCTAGCATTCACTTGACCCTGATTTATGGTAAAGGCTTTGAGTGGCTTTCATCCTTGTGGGAAGTCCACAAGTAAATCCCACTATTAAAAAAATATTTTTAGCATTTTACAATGGTTCAAACAGCTTTATCATGAGTTATGAACTGATGTTGTCCAGGCGTGTTTTTATCAGCCAGTGTTTCCTGGAGCCAAGAAGGATCCCCCACGCTTTCTGGTATGAAAACATGAAAGCAGCTGGGAGCCTTCTTTCACCGCACTCTTTTGTAATGTTGACAATGAATGGTATCCATTCAGGCTTTTCCTGTTCTCGCTTTATGGCGCTTGAGCCTCCTTTGCCCAATGCCATTCACTAATTGGCACATTTGCAGTGGGGACCGCATCTGGGAGAGTTTCACTTTGATCACTGTCTAATTTCTGAAATATTCTCTTGGCAGAAGTTTTTTCTCTTTCACTAGAGAAATGAAATTTGACTGTTTCTTTCAGGAGTTCTGCAGGGCACAAAGAATTTTTATTCTGCTTAGAAAATGACTTTTAAGAAATCGTGACTTTCACTTAACTCTTCATTTGCCCCCAAAGGTTGATGCTTTCTCGTGTCAAGTTCTTTTAAGTTCTTGTGGTTCATTCAGGGGCAAATTAAAATGAGCCTGAGAAGGGAATGTGGCCTTTGGATCTTGATATAGTTCCCAAATGGAGGATACTTGCCCTGTGCCAAGACTTGAGATCTCCTCCAGCTGGGCTGCCCCAAGAAACCCTGAGATGCAGCCTATTCTTTACATCCCAGGTGTAAAGCACTGGATGGGTTGTTTATTTGAGCTTCTTCCTTTTTTCTCCCCCTCCCTTTACAGGATTTTCAAGGAAGGAAATTTAAAATGTAGGAGCTTCAAAAATTAAAAAAAAGGAAAGGGAAGGAAAAAGAGCAGAGCCCCCAGAATTTCCCTTGGGATAATGACTGTTATGCTGGTAGATTGTTTCACCGTGAATTAGATTCTCTGTGGTTCCTGTGTTAGCGAGGTCATGCCCTTTGAAATAGCTAACTGTGCAACAAGAATGTTGGCCTTCTGGCCAATATATTTTATGTTTTTAGCTCACACTTAGTTGGCCCTTGGATCTTAGATTCATCATTTCTTTCGACCTTCACAGCAAGTAAATGTATTATTACCCTCATTTTATAGATGAGGAAACTGAGGCTCAGAGATGTCATACATTTTAGAAATGGACAAAGACAGTACTGGAACTGAGGCCTCCAGTCCTCGTACCTTATGATGGAATTGTCCCTCCTCCTGTTGGCCCTGGATGTCAGGAGCATAGGTGCTATCCCCATTGGACAGGTGACGAGTTAAATGACTTTGGCCTGTGACTACATGCCAGTAAAAGCCACCAGGATTTGAATTTGAGTCTTAGAGCCAGGTTTCTGATCTGTAATCATATGGATGTGGGGGGTGTCCTGTCAGACGTGCAGATGGTAACCCCATCCTGAGCGACTCTAATCGACATCCTCCTCCTGAAATCCTTCCTGTGAAGGCGAGGCATCCCCAGCCTGAGATGCGGGGCTCCTTCTCATCTCATGGCAGTGTCTGAAGTTGGTTTTCCATGTAACATCAGAGGATTGATTTGTTTTTATTTGGGTAGAGACTTAGGGGAAGAATTGAACTTGCTTCTTCTGACCATTGCTCCTGTGACTCAGTGACCCATTGAGAATGCTCCTGTCCCTTTCCTGGCAGAAGGAAACCTGCTCCTCATGTTTGTATAGAGCCTTGAATGGGTGGAGATTCCTGGGCCTCTCCCAGTCTCAGTCAGGCCAGATCAACAAGTAAAATCAACGTGCATTTATTCCTAACAGCTAACAACAATGGCCAGCATTTAGATAGTGCCTTAAGGCTTATGGACCCTTCTTATCTCATGGTGGCAGCTAGGCTGGTTAGGTAGCTAGGCTTGGAGTCAGTAGGTCCTGGGTTCAAATATGACCTCAAACACTCAAGTCTGGGCAAATCACTTAACTCCTATTGCCTAGCCCTTACTGCCCTTCTGCCTTGGAACGAATATTCCTCATTGATTCTGAAGGAAGGGAAGGAGTTCAGACAAACAGTATCTTACTTGATCCTCATGACAACCCTGTGAACTAGGGGCTATTATTATCCCTGTTTCACACACGAGGAAGCTAAGACAGAGTAAGTGATTTTTTTCAAGGTTACCCATCTAGGAAGGGTCTGGGGCCAGATGAGAACTCTGATTCTTGACCCGGCTCTCTACTACGTGCCCAGCACCGTGCTCAGTGTACAGATCAGAAGCGGTCTGTATTCTCAAGGAGCTTGCCCTAATGGTCAGTAGAAGTAGTCCCAGAGGCGGCTCTGCCCGGTGGAATGTGGCAGCCAGTGGTAAGTGTGTGAGCTGAACTGTTGTTGGTTTTCCTTCCACAATCCGCTTAGCCCTTCTTGGCAGACCCAAAGGCACTGGAGATGTTGCCCAGGGTGACAGCGTTCCGTATTCTTTCAATTTAGGGCCTGTGAATGTCTGAGCACTGAGGGCCGGGGCATTGTGAAGGGGGGTGTCCGGACATCGATGGCTTCCCTGAGCCGTGGAACGTGTTTCCCAAGCCAGGGCTAGACTGGCCAGATGAAAGGCCTGGAGGGGCCTCACAGACGAGACTAGCCGGCTCCTTCCTGCGGTACTGCCGGCTCTCCCACCCAGAACATCTGATCCCTGTCAGCGGCCTCATCTTTGCTTAGTGAGGATGCTGCCATGTTGGCAAAGCCTATCATTGAATGGGCCCTTTCTCTTTCAGGGCTGTCTGGCGGCTGCTTCCGAAGTACTGGAGCACTTAAAAGAAAGATTCCCACCAAGCAGTCAGCACGCGCAGGTAATTGGCCATTTGGGAGGCGTCAGAGGCAGCCGCCTCCGTGTCTCCCTGAAAAGCATGACGAGGATGTTAGACTGCCTGGCACTGGGGGATGCTTGCACCCTTCTCTAATGTCGGGATGTTTGCGACCATTTGTACCCTAATGGGATCCACAGCTTCAGAGCTCGTGGGGGCCCCCGAGGCTTGGCTCCGGCCCTCATTTTCCAGAGGAGTAACAGCGGAGGAGCCCCGTGGCTCTCCCCGGTGTCCTTCTCGGGACCCCCATGCTGCCTCTGCTCTGGGGGAGCTGTCCTCATTCTGGAAAATTAAGGAGTAGAATCTGAGAAAGGGGTGACTGCGCTCTCGAGGAGAGTTGGGCCAAGGCCCAGCATCCTAAGCAGTGTCTCCAGGAGCCAGCCGGGTCTGAGGAGGGCCAGGGGAATCGGGGGAGGCTTTTCCTTTTGTTGCCGGCTTGGCCTTGGCAGCCTCCCCACTCCAGGGCCTTCTGTGCTGACCAGAAGAGGAAAAGATAGAAAAGGGTCCCCAGACACCTCCATTGGGCATTTCTATGCCTCCACCTGTGTCCTGTAGAGGGAACTGTGTAAGTCCAAGTCCGAAGGGGCTCGTTTTTCCTCCCTCTTTTCTGAGAGCCCAGAATTAGAAGAGAAGCACTTCCAAGTAGCGCACAGTTAATACCCTCCCAAGTCTGGTCCCCGGGCTTCTCTCTCCAGTGGATTCTTGGGGTCCAACTTGAAATGTGCCATTACTGAGACTCTTCAAGAAGTGTGGCATCATTAAGCCCTCTGTTGGGCCCTGGGAAGGGAGGGGGGATGTCATTTCTGCTCGTCGGTGGCCTTTGAGCTGAAACTCCCTACCTGGCTGCCTCTTGGTCCGTGTCATTGCACCAAGCAGGGAAGGAGGAGATTCAGCGCAAAAGTCATCTTAAGAGGAGAGAATTGTCTGGGCCTCCAGTCAGTCAAACCAGGACGTAGCAGCGCGAGTGAATTCTGGGGCCAGAAGGCTGCGCAGCCAGCAAGACCCTTGGCTCTCTCTGCGGGAATGACTTCACTCTGCAGGGCACAGGGAGCCGCTCAGTGGTTTGTGTGGGGTTGGTTTGTTTGCCTTCCAGTTGTGGATGCTATGTGAGCAGAAGATACAGTTTGGGAGAGCTATGAATGATGGCAAATACCACGTGGCAGATTCTCTTGTAACAGGAATTACGGCCCTTAACAGCATAGAGGGCGTCTATAGGTAAGAAACCTGGCTGGCCTGAGCCACCTCTGGAGGCTTTGTTTTTGTTTGGGGGAACACAGTGTTGGGGGATGAAGAGTTAATAATTTTCTTTAGATCGTTTTTACATGAAAACTGGATTCTGCTTACCTTCCTGCCCCTTCTAGTTCATACTGACTCTGAGTTCTGGCTGAGGCATTTAGAAGCATCTCTTCATTTATTATATTTTGAGACCCTAACTTTCTGTCTCATTAACAACTCTAAGGCAGAAGCGTGGTAAGGGCTAGGCAGTCAGGTTAAGTGACTTGCCCAGAGTCACACAGTAAAGAAGTATCTGAGGCCAGATATGAACCCAGGACCTCGTGATTCCAGGCCTGGCTCTTATCTTCCGAGCCACCTAGCTGCCCTGAGCATTTCTTCTCATCAGTTAACAAATATGTATCGAATGGCTACTCTCTGTCATTGTGCTGGTTCTCTGAAGGTTGCAAAGCCATAAAAGATATTGCCCCAATCCAGGATGACCTTTTCATAATAACGGTCACCAGCTGGCATTTCTAGCGTGCTTTAAGGTTTGCAAGTGGTCACCTTACAAAGAATGCATCCTTTTATCCACACAACAATCTTAGGAGGTAGGTGCTATTATTATCTCAGTTTTATAGATGGGAAAACCGAGACCAAGGTTAAGTGACTTATATAGAGTCTCACAGTGGGGAAGTGGCTCAGGCAGTGTTTGAACTCAGGTCTTCCTAACTCCAAGCCCAGCACTAGATGGAAGATATATTAATGTTAAATAATTTTTGAACCAAATATTTTAATGTACAAAATCCCCTTATTTACTGACATGATATTGTGCTAGATTGTATATTATAACTAATACACTGCTGGCAAAGCTGCAAATTGGTCCAACTATTCTGGAAAATGATTTGGAATTAAGCAATAGAAGCCACCAAACTCTTTGACCTCTCTGTGATATTACTGTGCATATCCCTGAAGATGTAAAAACCAGAAGAACAGGTCCCATACATATGAAAGTATTCATAGTAGAACGTTCGTGGTATCACAGAACTCAAAGTAGATGCCCGCCATTGGGATAATGGCCAGACACCTTCTGGTATTCGCATGTAATGGAATATTATTGTGTCATAAGAAATGATGACCTGGAGGGTTTCAGAGAAGTGCAGCAAGGTCTACGTGCACTGATGCAGAGTGAAGGCAGCAGAACCAGGGGAACAATACCTACATAAGGAAAAAAGAAAAGAACTCTAAAAATCAGCTTAATTCTGAGGAATTGTGGTGACCGACCTTGGTCGAGGTAAGGACAGATTGAGAGGTGGATTCAGAGGAGGACTAGACCAACTCTTTTTTTTCTTTACTGGTATTCTACCCAGGAGGGATCCGTGAATGGCATATTTAGAAATAATGATGATGGAAAACAAAAAATACCCATCAGATTGTATGCTACTGAGAAATGGAGAAGAGGGACTGTAGAAATATGTTAGATGGATCTGTGGTCTCAATGAAATGGCTACTTCCTGTACAGGAACAATCCAAATCCTTCATCTTGTCATCCCACAAGCCTCTTGCCCATGATCTCCATAAATCCTCCATAGGGAGTCCATACAGTGTTGCCAAGGGCCTTCCTGGGGAGTTCTTTGACTCCTTGGAGTTCCAGGACTGTGAGATTCTTGTAGGGCTAATTGAGAAATTTTATGTTGGATGGAGGCCTTGAAATGGGCCTAGAAGAAGGCCTTAGTGATGACTTTGGAGAAAAAGATATCTTGGGTATTTTCCAATATCTCCAGGATTGTCCAAATAGGATCAAGGTAGGATTCAGCTGTGCAGAAGAGGCTCCTGACAAGATGTCTCTTCTTCCATCACCGCCATGTAAGAAGTGCTCTCTGCCGGCTGAGTTTGGTGCTAAGCCCAGAGCTATCACCAAGAGGAAACTGAGGAAATATTTACAGACTATGGAGAAGATTGTGGGTGCCCTTGCAGGTGGCTGAAGAACCTTTCTGAGGCTTCTCCCATCTGACTGCTTTCTCTTGGTTGTAGGAAGGCAATTGTGTTACAAGCCCAGAACCAGATGTCTGAAGCCCACAAACTTTTGCAGAAGTTGTTGGTCCAGTGTCAGAAGATGAAGAACACGGAAATGGTGATTAGGTAAGACGCCAAGGATTTTCCTAGGCCTCTTTGGATTCTAATCCAATCTCAGCCAGTCTGGGACTGAAGTGAAAATAAAAAGTGCTCACTTAGGTTGAAACCGTTTGATTGAAAACAAGATTCTGAAGGTCAGAAGGTGTGAAGGACTTTGGAGGCAAACAAACGCTGGCTGTAAACTCCTAGAGAGAAAATGGTTATTTGGATCATGGCTGAGTGCTGTTGGTCCCTGATGAAGTGACCTGAGTCACTGCCTAGCATCCTCTTAAATTCCTTTGTCATGTCTCCTAAATACCAGGTTTAAGTTTCAGAAAAGGGGAACAGAAGTCAGCTCAGAGTATAGAAGAAGCCAAGATTTGTTGAGAAAAGATCATTCTGTTGCCCAAAGGAAGAAAAGGCCAAAGAGGAAGGGATGAGGGAGGGCTGTTTCTTGGGAGGTGGCAGCCTCTGAGGGCTGAGCGAGGACATTTCAGTTGGGTGACCCTTGCACGTTGGGCCCTCTTTTCTTTTCCTGTTTCTGGGACAGTGTTCTGCTGTCTGTGGCAGAGCTGTACTGGAGGTCCTCCTGTCACACCATCGCCCTGCCTGTCCTGCTGCAGGCGTTGGCTCTGTCCAGGGAATACCGGCTTCAGTACCTGGCCTCGGAGACCGTGCTGAGCTTGGCCTTCTCCCAGGTGAGCTGACCTCTGCTTTCACAGCATGTATTTGTGTGGGGAGATTTCCCTTCCTGTTGGTGGCCAGTGGGCACAGGTGCTGGGCCAGCACGTCCATCTTATAGTCACCACTGGACTGCCCATCCCTTCATGCATATCCCAGAGTTCAAAGCCAACATTGTGTGAAATGAGGAAACCATATTGGAGTGCCTCACCTGTGGGCCTGACAAGGCTTTTGAAAATCAAATCATTTGGGATTCATTAGAGGAGTTATTTAAAGGACACTTACACTGCCACCTCCTGGAAAACTAAGAACCTTTTTATAGCATGAATAATCACCCACCTTTCCTTCCCCATCTCTCCATTATTTAAATGAACATTTTCCTATCAGATATTCTTCCAGTGGGGCACGTGCAGCATTCGTGTGTTTCCAAAGGCAATTTAACCTGGATTGGGGGAGGAACATAGGGACTTAGTGGGGCAGAAACAAAGCAGATGAATGGCCAGTTATGGCCTTGGAAACACTCAGTATGCTGTGGTTGGTTTTTTTTTACAGCTTATCCTTGGAATTCCTGAGCAGGCCTTGAACATCCTACATATGGCCATCGAGCCAATCTTGGCAGATGGGGCTGTGCTGGACAAAGGGCGAGCTTTGTTTCTGGTGGCCAAGTGCCAAGTTGCTTCTGCTGCCTCCTATGATCCCCAGAAGAAAGGAGAAGGTAGGGCCAAGACAGAGTCCTCTTAGGTGTTCGCTTTAGGCCCATCTCTCCTATGTGGTGCCAGTGGGAAGGGCCTGTTTTCTGCACTGTCTTCCCACACTTGCCGTAGACTTCACCAGAGGCTTACCGTGCTTCCAGAACTATCTGGGGTGGGGGTTTCAAGAAAGAAGATGTGTGGCCGTGGACTTCAGACATGTAGGGCTGGAAGCCGACTTTAAAAGTCTCAAGCCTGAGTCAGATATTTTCTTAAGGAGGAAGAGAAATAGAAATATGTTGTGGGAAGCAGACAGCAAACATGGCTTTCTCTAATGAATGGAGTTAAAGGGACTTTTCCTTTTTTTTTTTTATTTTTTTTTTTTTATCAGCTTTGGAGTCAGCCATCCTGAACCTTAATGAAGCCAAGACTTATTTTGCAAAAGTGGACTGCAAAGAGCAAATCCGAGACGTTCTCTACTTCCAGGCCAGGCTGTACCACATGCTGGGGAAGGCCCAGGAGAGGAACAAGTGTGCCATGCTCTTTCGCCAGCTGCACCAAGAGCTTCCTTCTCACGGGGTGCCCTTAGTCACCCACCTGTAGCACGGCCAGCCGAGGCTGGCGTGGCTGAGAATGCTTTCTTCTTCTCAACTTTTCAATGATGTATTTTTTTGTGCAATCATTTGTGTATTATCGAAATCTGTTTATTAATAAAAGGACTGCCTTCAGCTTGAGCTCATACCCTTTCGTTGCCAGAAAGTAGATCTAAGGCTCGCTCCCTCCCTCCCTTCAGATTGTGATGTTGTTAAAGTTTGACTACACTAGCAAGGGATGGGAAGGGGCAGACACTGTTGATTCTCTCCTGTTCTCAGAGACCAGAGAGAAGAGCTCCTCTAAGGAAGAAAGGAAGAAAGGGAGCAGAGCCCCACTGAAATAGAGCTTCAAGAAATGAGATGGCTCCAGGGAAATGTTGGAAAAGTCTGATGGACCAAGCAGAAAAATAGACCAGGAGAGATTGTAAACTAGGAATCAGTGGAGAGACAGCGAGGTGGCCCAGTGGAGCACCAGGCCTAGAGACGAGAGGACTTGAGCTTCCATCTGGCCTCAAACGCTTCCTTAGCTGGGTGACCCTGGGCAAGTCACTTAACTCCAATTGCCTATCACCACTCTTCTGCTTTGGAACCAATACTTGTATCAATTCTAAGACAGAAGGTAAGAGAGGGGCAAAATGGAACAACTGAAACCCAGAATCTAGAATTTGAGATTTTCCTAACTGGTTGTTAAGAAGAATGAAATACGAGTCACTGTAATTGAGTGGAAGCTCCTATGGGCAGGCTCTTTTTTTCATTTTGTCTTTGTGTCAGCAGCAGCTGCCCCAGTGCCAGATATATGTCATCATTAAAAAATGCTTATTAATTTACTTGGGAAGAGTAGAGCTTGGAGCAGATCTGACTTCCAAAAATATCACTGCAACAAAAAAAATCAATAAATTGTAAATAATAAATCCCCAGGAGAGTGACCCACTTTTTTAGGCAATAAGCGTGCGGGGCAGCATCGTGCTCTAACGGGAATATCACTGGTTCTGGAACCGGCAGACCTGACTTGGAATCTTAGTGCTGCCTGTGAGGCCCGTGATACGTCCCACCTTCCCCCGTGGGCCTTGCCCTTGCAAAGAAAGGGGCCAGATGAGGTGATCTCTGAGGGCCTTTCCAGATTCCCATTCCATGATCTCAAAGCCCATCAGCCTTTTGAAATGAGCAAATACACCCAGACAAGGCTGGCTCTTTTGTGCTGGCCAACTTTGCCTGTTGGAGTTTCTTTGAAAGTGCCCTCTCCTTGTTGTACTCCATTAGTCCTTGCTTAATTTATTATACTCCGTATAATAAAGATTGCCCCATCCAAGGCAGGGGTTATTCAAAACAGGAGGGCAGCGAGGTAGCACAATGCTGGGCTCGGAGTCAGGAAGACATCTTCAGTTCAAATATGGCCTTGGACACTTCCTAGCTGTGTGACTCTGAGCAAGTCACTTCACCCTGTTTGCCTCAGTTTCCTCATCTGTAAAATAAGCTGGAGAAGGAAATGGCAAACCTCTTGAGAATTTGCCGAAAAAAATCCAAAATGGAGTCCCGGAGAGTCAGATGTGACTAAAAAACAACAGCTCAGATTTGACAACAACCTCTGCCATCATAATCTGGAGAGAGGGAGGGAGGGAATCGAGCATGAATTGTCCTGTTTCTTTCTCCATATTTAACAACATCAACAATGCAGTGCAATAACACTTAGCCATGAAGGATGTGAATTCCAGGCCAAGGGAAAGGACCGCTGGGAGTTTGTGCCCAAAAGGATGGTGGGTATCCTCTGCGGATCCCAGATCTCCAAGTCCTGTTTGAGTACTAGCAGAAAACGCTTGTGTTTTTAAATCCTAACAGCAGCCGCTTTCCAGACATCCTTATAAAGCCACGAGGACCGGCCAGAACCCATTTCTTCCAGGGTTCATTCCAGCTCTGGGTCTGGTTGGATGAGAAATGCCTTTTCTCAAGTAGAGCTCTGGGACATGGTTGAAGGCAATTTCTACTCAAACACTCCATGCTACCCTAAGGGAGAGCGCTAGGAATTTAAACCACAAAAACTCCCGAGTTTAAAACAACCCTGAGATTTGGGGTGGGGTACCCCGTGTTTTCAGCCTCTCTCGTTTTTATCGTCCAGTCGTTCCAGTTGTACCGACTCTGACCCCATTCCGGAGTGGTTGGCCATCTCCTTCTCCAGCTCTTTTGACAGAGGTGGGAATGGGAAGGCAACAGGGTTAAGGGACTTGTCCGGGGTCACACGGCTAGTCGGCATCTGAAACTGGATTTGAACTCAAGTTTTCCTGACTCCAAGCTCGTTCCCTAGATGAAAGCCCAGAGAAGATGGATGGCCCGGGCATGATTCCAGAGTAAAGGATGCCAAGTCAGGGGCTCTGATTCTCCATCCAGCCTGTCCTGGCTATTGTGTTGATTTATTTGGATGCTTCACGCTGGGCAGGACTCTGAGGGCCGCTGGCACAGGGCAGAGTGTTTCTAGCCCCTTATCTTCAGGGAGCCCAACGAAGCCATACAGAAAGGCTCTCGGCAGTGATCTCACAGCACAGATGGAGTCAGACAGGGCCCGGTGCCAGTATTCCCTGGAAACCTTGATGAGTGGAGGAAGATGGAAAACAAACTAGACCTGTGATCATGGAGGGGTCAGAAAGGTAGTTATTTGGGGGTCGTTAGTAGAAAGCTCATTGAATTAAAACCAGGGGGATGTGTCAGGAAGGATGGGAAAGTAGTTAGGGAAAAATTTGCAAAGGGGAAAATAATCTTAAAAAAAAAATAAATCCTTCCCTGCCATCTTAGAATCAATACTGTGTACTGGTTCTTTCTTCTTTTTTTAAAATAACATTTCCACTGTGTACTGGTTCTAAGGCAGAAGAGTGATAAGGGCTAGGCGATGGAGTTAAGTGACTTGCCCAAGATCACCCAGCTAAACAGTGTCTTGGGTCAGATCTGGCTCTCTGTCCCCTGAGCCATCTAGTTGATCCCCTGAAGATTCATGTTGACCAAAAAAAAGAAGAAGAAATAACCAGTTCACAGTATTGATTCTAAGATGGCAGGGAAGGGTTTGTTTTTTTTTTTTAAGGGTAAGATGGCCTGGATGATCACCTGACTTTCTATCCTCATCAGCTGTGTGATCCTGGGCAGATCACCTAACTTCTCCCCACCTCAGGCAACTGATTTATGACACCCCAGACTGGTCAGTTCTAGATCTGGTGCTATTTCCTAACTCCCACTTACATAGCACTTAAAGTTTAGAAAACGACTATTAGGATATTCAACTTACAGGTGAAACTAAGGCTTAGGGTAGGGGACCTTGCCGGGAGCCCCTTAGAGAAATAAGGGTCTCCATCAGGGTCCATCGAGTCAATGTAAACGGCAAAGCCTTACATTGATCCCTATTGTCTGAAAATAGGCCATAGGATGCATGGCTACCCAATCAGACCCCTCTGTGTGACTCTTCTGATTAATACTTTTTATTATTAAAATTACTACAATCTATAGTTTTAGGATAGCCTCAAGTTTTGTAGTATAGATCTAACATGTCTTTATAGAGATCCATTTATAGAATTCTCCTTAATACTCTATAATAAACCAGCATTTAATGAGTTAATAATTCATACCCTTGAAGCTGCTTTAATCTTTTCCTCTCTCTCTGCCTTGAGAGTAGGAAGGACACAGCATGGCAAAATCAAAACATAATACACTCTCACTTTATTTTTCTCACACTGAATTTAACCCTATGAAACCAAAACATTCTCACACTTTTATTACTTTCTCACGTTAGACTTGTCCCCCTGAATTTGGGGATTCTCACACTTTAATCCACTTTTGAAATATGTTGAAGGTTCTTTTTATAAAAACAAAACTTAAATAAACTAGAGTTTTGGTAGCCTTGAGGCAGTTTAGTCTCAGTGTAATCTATATGTAGAATTTTGTAGAATTTTACTAGGTGTGCCAGCTTAACCAGTATAATGTTGAGTTCTATGTTTTGAATTTGAAATGTAAAATTTCCCAGTATTTGTGTGACTGTGAGAGAAAAGCATAAAAATAAAGATTCACAGGAAGTCTGAGAGAACAACTTCTGGAAATCCACTGTGTCTCCAACTCTCGCTTTCCTCTCTCTTGGCTAAACCATCACACCTCTCAAGATAACTGGAAACTGTTGGCTGGCTTCCAGCAGGACCTGACCTCCATCACAGAGCTAGTAAGGGTCAGAGGCAAGATGTGAGCACTGTCCCCTGACTCCAAGTCTTGCTCTCCAGCCACTATGCCTCGGTTTCCTCATCTGCCAAATGAGATGGAGAAGGAAATGGCAAACTAGCTGTGTGACCCTGGGCAAGTCATTTAACCCAGCTTATCTCAATTTCTTCATATGTCAAAGTACTTGGCAGTATCTCTGCCAAGAAAACCCCAAATGAGGTCCCAGAGAGTCAGACACAACTAAAAACCAACACATTTATAGAGCCCAAATGTACCAAGCCCTGTGCTAAGTGCCTTGCAATGATTGTCTCAGAACCCTGGGAGGTAGTATCTGTCATTATTCCCATTTTACAGATGAGAAAACTGAATTAGATGAGAATAAGTGGCTTACTAGTTAGTTAAATGACAGTAAGTGAGGCAGAATTTGAACTCAGGACTTCCTGGCTTCAGGTCCAGTGTTCTGTGCCCTGAGGTACCACCTAGCTATCTTACTAAAGTGTGACCTGGGGCAAGTCATTTTACTTCTTTGTCTCAGGCCCCTCATCTGTAAAAAAGTCAGACTTGAGACTTTGAAGGGTCTTGTAAGCCACTGGGGTATTGGGGTCATTGGGGTCCCCAGGATCTGGGGAGCAGAAAACCCAGGTGAGAGTGAACTCCTTTAGGACAGTTTGAGGATGAAGAGTGGAGCAGTTGGCACTTGGCAGGCGAGAATATTCCAACATTTTCTTTTGTCCAAGTTATTTAAAAAAAAAACAACAAAACAGATTTGAATTGAGTGTTTACTTGCTTGGCTTTGTGTTGGCAAGACAACGAGGGACTCATTATTGGATCAGAACAGGGCTGGCTCTTACTGCCGTAGCAGAAGAAAAATGTAGGGTAGGTGCCATGATTAATCCTCATTTTATTTTATTTTAATTTTAAACCTTTAACTTCTGTGTATTGACTTATAGGTGGAAGATTGGTAAGGGTAGGCGATGGGGGTCAAGTGACTTGCCCAGGGTCACACAGCTGGGAAGTGTCTGAGGCCGGATTTGAACCTAGGACCTCCTGTCTCTAGGCCTGGCTCTCAATCCACTGAGCTACCCAGCTGCCCCCAATTAATCCTCATCTAGCCTTGGCTCTGGTGCATGAAGAGAGCTTAGAAGTTCTGGGTGAATCGAAGCTCATTGGCCAAGGAATTGCAGCCTCTTCAGCAGCTGTGGGTTCTTTGTCGTTTTTTTAGGGGTCTCCAGTGGGTGGCTTTCTTGCAGGGCAATGGACAAAAGGGGACACACCTCTATTTGAGGTGCTAATACTGCATCCCTGGCCATCACCAGTCATCCTGACTTTTGTCCTGCCGTTGGACTTGGAGGACTCTGGAAGAGAGATCAAGATGGATGACTTTATGCAACTCTGCCTCCCTTACCGCCAGTTCACTTGCAAAGTCAAGACTTACCCTACCATATCATTGGTCCTCCTTGAAAACAAAGGATGACGTGACCCTGGGCAAGTCACTTAACCTGTTCCCTGTCCCTTACTACTCTTATGCCTTGGAACTCAATATTTGTATCAATCCTAAATCAGAAGGTATGAATTTAGAAAAGAAAAAGAGGGATGAACAGATGGGGAAACCGAAACCGACAGAAGTTAAGTGACTTGCCCAGGGGCTCACAGCTTGTCAGGAACACACACAGAGGCATATGTATTTATTTATGTGTATATATGTATATTAGCAATGTCTTCCAGGTTGGCAGAGTGCTTTAAATACATTATTTCGTTTGATTCTTGCAATGATCCTTGAGGGCAGGTGGCTAACAGCCTGGCGACATTCACTCGGAACCTCCACTGGCCCTCCTACCACTCACTCTCCTCAATCCTTTGTCATCTGGTTTAGGATTCTGTGATTCTGAAAAATTCTGGTCCCCGAATTTCCAATGGTATTTTACAAAATAAATTATTATTTATTTTAAACATTCTCTTCTTTTTAAATTTTGTGTTTCAAATTCTCTTTCTCCTTTCCTCCCTCCCATCCCCTTCCCATACCTACTGAGAAGGCAAGCAATATCCTATGAATTCTATGTGTGAAATCATACAAAACATATTTCCATATTAGCCACATTTCAAAAAGTGGTAAGGGTGGGCAGCTGGGTGGCTCAGTGGATTGAGAGCCAGGCCTAGGGACAGGAGGTCCTAGGTTCAAGTCCGGCCTCGGACACTTACAGCTGTGTGACCTTGGGCAAGTCACTTGACCCCTATCGCCCACCCTTACCACTCCTGGGCCAAGGATGGTCCCTAGCCCAGATGAAAAAGGAGGAGGGTTGGGCGTGGGGCTAGCAACCCCACCCTGTAAAAACTACATCTGCTAAAGAAACTGCAACCTAAAGTAGGGGCAGCTGGGCTAGTTCAGTGGATTGAGAGCCAGGTCTAAAGATGGGAGTTCCTGGGTTCAAATCCGGGCTCAGACACTTCCCAGCTGGGTAACCCTGAGCAACTGCGTGACCCATTGTCTACTGGTTGTGGCCCTATGCTCCTAGAATGGAGTCCCAGGATAAAAAAAAAAAAAAAAAAAAAAAAAAAAAAAAAAAAAAAAAAAAAAAAACATTTCAAAAAAGACAAGAAAAATGAAGTGAGAAAATTAGACTTCGGTTTGCAACTAATTTCTCCATTCTCTCCTGGAGGGCGATAGCTCTTTTTCATCGTGAGTCCTTTGGAATTGTCTTGGATCATTACCTTGAGTGGCCGGGTCTTTCACATTGATCATCATTACTATACCGTAGTTAGTTTGCACCATGATCTCCTGGGTCTTCTCACTTCACTTTGCATCAGTTCAAATAGGTCTTCCTAGGTTTTTCTGAAACCACCCGCCACAATTTGGCCAGCCATCCCCTCGTTGATGGGTGTCCCCTCGATTTCTAATTTTTTTTTGCCACCACAAAAAGAGCTGCTATCTATATTTTTGTACTTCTAGATCCCTTCCCTTTTTCTTTCATCTCTTTGGGTCACAGAGCTGGTAGTGGTACTGCTGGGTCAAAGTTTGATAGTCCTTTGGGTCTAGTTCCAATTTGTTCTCCAGAATGGGTAGACCAGTTCACAATTCAACTAACATTTCATTGGCATACCTATTTTGCCCTCATCCTCGCCAGCATTTGTCATTTCAGATAGGTATGAGGTGGTAGCTCAGAGTTGTTTTATTTATTTTTAAAAATTTTAATTTAATTTTAAATTTTAAATTCCATTAAAAATTTTGTTTTAATATTTTTTCCACTTTTCCATGATTCATGTTCTCTCCCTCCCTTCTTCCCACCCTGCTCCTGGAGCTAACAAGCAATTCCACTGGGTTATACATGTGTTATCACTCGACACCAATTTCCATATAATTCATTTTTGTAACAGAGCAATCTTTTCAAACCTAAACCATATATCCATACAAACAAGTGATAGATCATATGTTTTTCTTCAGAGTTGCTTTAATTTGCATTTTTCTAATTATTAACGATTTAGAACCTTTTTTCGTATGACTATAGATAGCTTTGATTTCTTCTGAAAACTGTCCATTCATATTCTTTGATTATCAATTGGGGAATGACTTTTTTTTTTTCCAAACTCTTACCTTTTGTCTTAGAATCAATACAGTGTATTGGTTCCAAGCCAGAAAAGTGGTAAGGGCAAGGTAGTGGGGGTGAAGTGACTTGCCCAGGGTCACACAGTTAGGAAGTGTCTGAAGTCACATTTGAACCCAGGACCTCTCCTCTCTAGGCCTGGCTCTCAATCCACCGAACTACCTTACTGCCCCCCAAATGGCCCTTATTTTTACAAATTTTACTCAGTTCTATAGCCAGTATGCATTTGAGAAATGAGACTTTTTATCAGTGAAATTAAAATTTTTTTTGATATTACCTCATTGTTTATGTTTTTCTTCAGAGTTGCTATAATTTGCTTTTCTTTAATCATTAACAATTTAGAACCTTTTTTTTTTTGTATGACTATTGATAGCTTTGATTTCTTCTGAAAACTGTCCATTCATAGCTGATTGGTTATCCTTCCTACTCAAAGAGTACCCAAGTGACATTACGAGGTGAGTCTTTTGACTTTGGGCATAAATTGGATTTAAGTGAGGCAGAGCTGCACCAAGTCATCAGCCTCATTCTCTCTTCTAGAGCCACTGAAGTTCCGTGGCAGGACAAAAGTTAGGATGACTGGCAATGGCCCAGGATGCAGTGGAGATGAACTTTGGTATCTTGGACGGCTGGCCAAGCTCTACATTCTCCACAGTGTCTGCATTAGCTGCCTTCATGGCCTTTGGAATCAATCCTTCTCATCTGCCCATTCCACCCCGGAAGCTCGGTGTAGACACTCTCCTAATCCACCTACACTTTTGAGGCCACCTCAACCTGGTTTAGCCCACCTGCCCAGATGGCTTACCCAGGGGTGGCAACCGAGAATGCTACAGCGTTTTTTGGAGCCACAGGTGAGAGTTCAGTGGCAGGTGGACACCAAAGGGGGATGAATACCCCCAAGAGGTACTAGTCTTCCCTGAACACCTGGTACCCCTACAACTAGGAGGCAAAATGGTTGGAGCCCTGGGCCAGGATGGTTTATGGTACTTTTTAGCAAAATATAGTCTCCCAAATTATCTCTTTCAATTAGATCTATTTTTGCTTTTGCTTTGTCTGAAATCATGATTGCTACCCCTGTCTTTTTTACTTCGGCTGAAGCATATTAGATTCTGCTCCAGCCTTTTATTTTAACTCTGTGGCTTTCTATTTCGAGGATGTCTCTTGTAAACAACATATTGTTGGATTCTGATTTCTAATTCATTCTGCTATCCACTTCTGTTTTATGGGTGAGCTCATCTGATTCACATTCACAGTTATGATTACTGTGTATTTCTCGCCATCCTATTTTCTTATTTTTCTTCTTGATCTCTCCCATTTTATCGGGTCCCTCCTCAAAAGACTATTTTGTATCTAACCACTGCCTCCCTTAATCTGCTCTCCCTTTTATCATCCTCACCCCTTTCTCTTATCCTTTCCCCCTCCTGCTTCCCAACTGGGTTAATGAAATATCTGTATACAACTTATTGTTATATCTTTATATTGTTTTATCTTTATCTTTATATCTTTATGTTGTTATATCTTTGAACCAATTCGGATGAAAGTAAGGTTCACGAAACACCCTCCACTGTAAAATTCATCCTTGTGTGTCTCTGTTATATGAGAAAAATTTCCCAATTCTGTTTCTTCTCTCCCCTTTCTCCCAGTTTATCCATCTTTCTCGCCTCTCTGTTTATTTATTTATTTTGGAAATCATTCTAACATAATCGACTCACATCCATGCTGTTTGTCTATGTAGATTCCTTCTAATTACCCTAAGAATGATAAATTTCCTAGGACTTACATGTATCACATCTTCTCATATAAGAATGTAAACAGTTTAACTTTCTGTATTCCCTTCACGTTTACCTTTTTATGCTTCTCTTGAGTCTTCGGTTTGAAAGTAAAATTTTTAAATCAGCTTCTGTCTTTTTATCAGGAATACTTGAAAGTTCTCTTTTTTATTAAATATTAAAATCTGTTTTTCCCCCTCCAAAGGATACCTAGTTTTGCCGGGAAAGCTCTAGTTCCTTTGCCTTCCAGAATATCATATATCTAAGTCCCCTATTCCTTTCATGTGGAGACCACTAAATCTTGTGTGATCCTGACTGTAGCTGCCCAACATTTGAAATGTTTCTGTTTGCTTAAGTATTTTTTCTTTGACCCGAGAGCTCTGAAATTTGGCTATAATAGTCCTGTGAGTTTTCTGTTTGGGACCTTTTATTCGGAGGGGATCCTTTCAATTTCTATTTTACCTTTGGATCTAAGATTCAGGCCACTTTCCTTCATAATTCCTTGAAATCTAGACTTTTTTTTGACTATGGCTTTTAGGTGTATCCAATACTTCTTAAGTTATCTCTCCTCTCTTTTCCAGGTTGGATGTTTTTCCGATGAGATATTTCATATTTTCTTCTATTCTCCCCCCCCCCCCCCCCCCACACTTTTTGCTTTGCTTCATTGTTTCTTGATGTTTCACGGAGTTGTTAGTTTCTCTAATTTTTCAGGAATTCTATTTTGAAAAAAAATTTTCAAATTATTTTCTTCAGTGAGATTTTGTACCTCCTTTTCCATCTGGCCTATTCTGCTTTTTAGAAAGTGCTTTTCTTCAGTAAATTTTTGTGCTCTTTTATTAGAGGCCCAATTCTGTTTTTCAAGACGTTATTTCTTTAGTATTTTTTGTGCCTCTTTTATCAAGCTATTAATTCTCTTTTTTTATAAATTTCTCACATTATTCTCATTTCTTTTCCCAGTTTTTCTTTCACCACTTTAATCTCTTTCTTTAACTCTTCCAGGGATTCTCGTTGAACTTGGGTCCAATGACCATTTTTCTTTGAGGCTGTTTTGGGGAGCAGTGTTGTCTTCTGAGTTTATACCTTGCTCCTCCCTGCTACATGGTAGCTCTTTGTGGCAAATGGCAAATTATTTTTGTTGTTGTTTGCTCATTTTTCCAGCCTACTTAGAACTTTATGTTAAAGTTAGACTCTGCTCACCTTGGGGGGTGGGGGGGGACTGTCTCAACCTTCAGGGTTTTTTTTTTTCCTCATGCTAAGTGCTGGGGATACAAATATGAAAAAAGAAAGAAAAGACAGTTCCTGCCCTTAAAGGGGCTTGCAGTGCAATGGAGGAAGATAATACCCAAAGGAAACGAAAAAGAGAGAAGAGGTAACTAAGGTTAGGGTGGGGTCAAAGAAGGCCCAAAATAGGGACAGGTAGGTGGCTCAGTGGATAGAGGGGAGTTGGGAGGACCCAGGATCAAATCTGGCCTCAGATATTACCTAGCTGAATGATCCTGAGCAAGTCCCTTAACTCCCATTGCCCTTACCCTTTTGTCTTAAAAGTTGTTACTGGGACAGAAGGGTTAAAAAAAAAGTTCCTAAGTAGAACAACCAGGTAGGAAATGAGATGTCTGTGCTGAGATCCTCCCTTAAAAGGAGGTTTGGGAATTCATGATTTCACCCTCCACTAAGAAGGACAAAAGAGTGTTGCTTCCCCCCCATTAGACTTTAAGTTCCTTTTTATTCATTTGAAACCCTCACCTTCTGGCTTGGAATCCGTCTGTTCCAAGACCAAAGAGGGGTAAGGGTTAGTAAGCAATTGGAGTTAGGTGACTTGCCTAGGATCACACAGCTGAGAAGCATCTGAGGTCTGATTTGAACCCAGGACCTCCGTCCCTTGGCCTGGCTCCTTGAGAGCAGCTTTTCTATTCGTAGCCCCAGCGGTAGTTGGAAGGGTGTGACTACAACCAAGATTTGCCACCAAACTTTCCTCTTTCTAAGGCGACGCCATTATGCTGCCAATCACCCAAGTTCCTTGCCTTGGTTTATGCTTATCCCACTCATTTGCCTAATCCAATGCCACATCTTGCCTTCTCGCCTCTCACTGCGGCTCCCCACCTTAGTTCCTGGCCGGGCTGTTGGAGCAGCCTCCCCACACACCGCTCTCAAAGAAATTTGCCTGCCGTGGGACTCATCCTCGTAGTCAGCTCCGGTGGCTTCCTGTTGCGTCTAGGATCCAATACGAGTCCTTCTGTTTAGTTTTCAACTGGCTTCACTTGGTCTTTCTAGCCCCGTGGGTTCTCACGGGTGGGAAGGTCAGGATTAGAACTCAGGTCCTCTCCTCCAAACCTAGTCTCTGCTCCGAGCTTGAGCTAATTCCGGGAATGCACGCCTTCCTGGAATCTTCCCAGCCTCGGGACTGGCTCCGCAAGGCTGGGGCTGCGTTCAAGCGGGCTAATTCCCTTTGCTTGCCCAATGGGCGTCTAACTTCACCTACTGAGCCAACTACGGGATTCAGGACAGAGCGCTGACCGCGCCGGGGCACTCCCGCGGGCGCGTGCTGCGGGTCTAGCGGTTCCGCATCGCAGAGGCTGGAACGTTCTGCCTTGGTTTCCCGCATTCCCCGCACTGCCGCAGCGCTCACTCCTCCAAAGCAGCGGGCTGCAGGTGTCCCACGGAAACTGCCTAGCCGGGAGACTGACGTTCCCATTAACCTGGGGCTGTGTGTGTGACTTGTTTTCCGCTCGCGCTTCTTCCTAGGCGGGAGGGGAGGCCAGGGAAAGCAGAGGAGTTCGGGCATTGGGGGCTCTGTCTTCGGGGATGCACTTTGCGCTAGTGGCTTCTCCAGAACTGCCGAACGAGACCGATGCCCTCGGGGCGGCAGGCAGGTGGCAGACCAGCGGGGGCGGGGAGGGCGGCCCCCCCATCTCTTCACATCCTCTTTGGCCCTCCCCGTCCTGGGGCCGCGGGCCCCAAGAAACCAATGGGGAGCCGGCGTACAGCGGCGCACATCTGGGCCGCTGAGCTGGGCGCCGGGCGGCCAATCCCGGGACCCGGCGGCTCGTTCCTCCTCCTCCTCCTCCTCCCTCCCTGGCTCGGGGAGGCCCGGCCTCAGCCAATCGGCGGCGCCGCTCGCGCCGGCTCGGCCACCCCAGCCCCGCCAGCCAGCAGCCCGGCCGCCGCCGCCGCCGCCGCCGCAGTGGCCGCCCCAGCCCTAGCCCCGAGGCGCCAGGACCCCGGGCAGCCCCGGCAGCCGAGCGCAGGACCCAGCGCGGGG
>NC_058130.1:754556333-754571555 GCF_016433145.1 Gracilinanus agilis
ACGGGCGCGGGCACGGCCAAGGGGCGACCGGAGCTGCCGCGCTCCGCGGCGCTGGGGGCGGGGAGGGTGGGGGAGCGGAGGTGCCCGCCGGTGGCCCCCGCCCGCCGGTACTGGCGCT
This sequence comes from Gracilinanus agilis, assembly GCF_016433145.1. Lineage (NCBI taxonomy): Eukaryota > Metazoa > Chordata > Mammalia > Didelphimorphia > Didelphidae > Gracilinanus > Gracilinanus agilis. The sequence continues at coordinate 754,556,452 of NC_058130.1, forward strand.
GCACGGTCCATCTCTCCCCGCCGCGGCCTCACCCTCTCCCTCCAGTGTGTGCCCAAGCTTGACCAGTAGGGGTCCCGGGTCCCGGGCTGCCAAGGGGACAGCCCGCCTGTTTATCTCCCGCGGGCATCGCTTCCTGCACGGGGGGGCTGGGACCCAGAGCCCGTGGGGGCAGCGAGCCTTTGTCTCTCCCCGTTCGGGCCCCCCGCCTTCTCCGAGGGCTTTGTGCGAGGACTCTCTGAAGGGGTCCTATTGGCCAACACTTTCCCCGTCCTGGCCGTTTGTTTTCAAAGCCCAGATGCCCTGCCCTGGGTAGAAGGACCTCTCCTCGCAGGCTTCGAGATGACAAGACAACTTCCTGACCCAGTCCTGGCTGCTGCCGGCGGTGGCTCAGAGGTTTGGGGCTGTGGCACCTTTTGCCAGCTTCTTCTGGCCCGCTCCCTCTCTGGCGCCCCGGGCTTTTCCAGGCGTTTCTCAGCCCGCGCCTCTGCAGCTGGGTGTTTTCACACTTCCACCAACTTCCTTGCTCTTCTCACCTGTCCCCTGGCCAGCCACACGTCCTGATTCTGCCCCGCTTTCCTATTCCTAGCCTGAGGCCTCTGGGAAGTCTAGAGGATCTGACTCGGATCCCTCCTGGGAGAGGGAGGGCGGACACAGCGCCTGCAAGCTCAGGGTCCTGCCGTAGAGCGTGGCCGGAGGAGTTCTGGGAAAACTCTGCCTTAAGCCATCCACCATCGCCTGGACATGGCACTCTCCTGGCTGCTCCACTTGTTCGGAGGGATGCTGGAGGAGGGCTTGGGAGCCCGAAGAGCTTCCTGTTCCTAGCTTCTCTCCCTGGGGAAGAGATGGGCGTGGGTGGGGGGAATAGCAGTCTTTCCAAGGAGCTGTTATCTGGCTTTGGGTGCCCCGGAAAGCACCCAGAATTCACCGATAGTGTCAAAGTCCTTGTTGCCTCACCCTTTTTTGCCTAATTCCCGGAGGTAAATTCACTTTGTATTTATTGAGACCATGCACAAGCCCTGTTTGGAGGTAGGGTGGGGAGAGATGGTAAAAAGTATTTTAATACCAATTAGAATGGGACGAGCCCCAAACCTAGAGTTTTGGGGTGCCTGCGAGGGTAGAGAAGGCCATGTGGGGGAGTAGATTAGGCCCTGGGCTTTCCAGTCTGAGGCTCTGAGTTCGAGTCTTCGCTCCATTGCTGACCTTGGGCAAGTCACTTGCTGAACCGTCTTCTTTCTGTTTCAGTCCTCTTTATCAGGGGTACAGACTTGAACTCCTCCCTCCCTTCCTTCTCAGGCGGTTTTTAGCCATGCTTTGCCTCTGTTCTGGAGGCCTTAGGCTCCTAGGGTTAGGTTTAGAGACTGACTGCTGAACCCCACAGGCGAGGAAACTTCTTTCTTGGTCCTTTCTGTGCTGCTTAGGCTTTCTCTTTTGTCTTGTCTGTAAAATGAGGACAATGAAACTTGTACCTCGCAAGCTTTTGTGGGGGAAGTGCCTTGGGAGGCTTCCAGAGCTGGAGACACGTGCACTGCTCTTACCACTTTTTGACTCCTCTGCCCACACAGCCACCACCCAGAGCAGCCTCTCCTTGCCACCACACTGCAGCAGCAGCAGCCTCCTCCTGGGGCTCTCTGCCTCCAGCCTCCTCACACTGCCTCGGGGGAGGCCAGACCTTTTCAGGCTTTAGCCTGGATTTGATTCTAGAGACTATAAGGGGCCAGGAGGCTGGCTTCCTTCCTTCCTTTCAGATCCATTCTAGCTATTTTATCAATTCCAAGACAGGGCGAGGCAATGGGGGTTAAGTGACTTGCTAGAGTCAAACAGCTAAGAAGTGTCTGAGGGCAGATTTGAACTCAGGTCCTCTGGACTCCAGGCTGACTCTATCCGCTGTACTACCTGGCTCCAGTATAGTTTCTTGGCCAGGAATGGACTGTGGTCAGACCTGTGATTTAGTAATACCCATTTGGCAATTCTGTGGTAATCTCTTCTCTCCATTATCCCTGCTAGCATTTAATACTACTACTACTATTACTAACAGTTAGCATTCATATGGAGACAGCAAGATGGTACCTCAGTTTCCTTATCTGTCAAATGAGCTGGAGAAGGAAATGGCAAAGTAAGCTGTGTGACCCTGGACAAATCACTTAGCCTTGCCTCAATTTCCTTGTCTGTCAAATGAGCTGGAGAAGGAAATGACAAACTAGCTGTATGACCCTGGACAAGTCACTTCACTTTGTTTGCCTCAGTTTCTTTGTCAGTTAAATGAGTTGGAGAAGGAAATGACAAACTAGCTGTGTAACCCTGAACAAGTCACTTAGCCTTGCCTCAATTTCCTCATCTGTCAAATGAGTTGGAGAAGGAAATGACAATCTAGCTGTAAGACCCTGGACAAGTCACTCTGTTTGCCTCAGTTTCCTCAACTGTCAAATAAGTTGGAGAAGGAAATGGCAAACTAACTGTATGACCCTGGACAAGTCACTTAGCTTTGCATCAGTTTCCTCATCTGTCAAACGAGTTGGAGAAGGAAATGACAAACTAGCTGTATGACCCTGGACAAGTCACTTAGCCTTGCCTCAGTTTCCTCAACTGTCAAATGAGTTGCAGAAAGAAAGGACAAACTAGCTGTGTAACCCTGGACAAGCCACTTCCCCCTGCTTGCCTCAGTTTCTTTGTCTGTCAAATGAGCCGGAGAAAGAAATGGCAGGTGTCTCTGCCAAGAAAACCCCGAATGGGGTCCAGGAGAGACAAATGAACAGAAAAGCCTGGAGGAGGACAACCCATTACTGTTAGGAGTGCCTGTTCTGGGGTGGATGACTGAGGAGAGGGTTCATCTCACCATCAGTAATTCCAGTTTAGATGAAGACAATAATAATGATGATAATGAGAGCTCAGCGCCCTTGTCTGGGGTTACAAAATGCTTTACCCACACGATCCCGTTTGAATCTTAGCTGCAGATATTCTAGGCGTTATCCACCCCCCACCCCCCATCTTATCAGTCCTATAGATTTCGGAGAGGCACCATGATGCAGTAGATAGAGCCCTGGAAGACCTGAGTTCAAGTTCTGCCTCTGATACACATCTCCCACATGACCTTGGGCAAGGTTAGACACTTTTGACCTTCTCAGGACTCTTGGCATTTCTCTAAGAAGTCAGAGAGAAGACTTGGATTCAGTCTGGGAAAAACCAATGGGGATCATAGGGTCATAGGTAGGAGCCTCAGAGACCTTCTAGCCTAGTCATCTCTCCCTCCCTGCTCCCATTTTACAGGGGAAGATACTGAGGCCAGGAGAGATCCTGTAACTGGTGGTAGAGTTGGGATTTCCTTCTAGATCTGAATTCCATTGGATTATTCTTTCTTCTTGGCGGGTGATAACCGCCTCCTTAGGCTGATAATCACCCCGGGTGATAATTCCCTGCAGGGTGCAGCATGGCTTCACAGCTTTGAGTGTAACTCCCTTATTTTACAGATGAAGAAACTGAGCCACAGAGAGATCAGGGATTGGCCCAAGGTCTCTCAGCTAGTAATCCCCCAACATTGGTGTTGGGAAAGGAACTTTGAGTCTTTCTCCCACTAGAAACCTTTTTTTAGGAGGTGATCTGAATGGGGTGGGAGTACGGGGGGGAAATAGGGGAAAGCCCTCCCATCATGGAAGTTCCCTCCACTACTACAGATGACCCACTCCATTAAGCTTCTTTGGGGGGATTGTTTCTGTCTCTGCAGCATAGGTTTGGTTCATAGGAAACACTTTAGGAAAAAAATATTGATCCAAAATGTCTTACTGTCTATTCTAATGCATCCCTCCTGGCTATTCCAGCCCATCCATCCTTTTCAAGCCCAAAGACTCCTTTTAAAGCTGAGGAGCTCAGTGGTTTGAGAGCCAGGCCTAGAGACAGGAGGTCTTGGGTTCAAATCTAGCCTCAGATACTTGCTAGCTGTGTGACCCTGGGAAAGTCACTTAACCCATTGTCTAGCCCTTTCTGCTCATACTTCCTAGTTGTGTGGTCCTAGACAAGTGACTTAACCCCCATTGCTTGGCCCTTTCTGCTCACACTTCTTAGCTGTGTGACCCTAGAAAAGTCACCTAACCCCCATTGCCTGGCCCTTTCTGCTCACACTTCCTAGCTGTGTGACCCTAGAAAAGTCACCTAACCCCCATTGCCTAGCCCTTTCTGCTCACACTTCCTAGCTGTGTGACCCTGGACAAGTCACCTAGCCCCCATTGCCTAACCCTTTCTGTTCACACTTCCTAGCGGTGTGACCCTGGACAAGTCACTTAACCCCCATTGTCTGGCCCTTTCTGTTCTTCTACCTTAGAAGTGATACACAGTATCTTAAGTATTACAACACTGCGGTATTATATACAGTGTTATTGTAAGTATTGAAGATAAGGATTTAATAAAAAAAAAATCCTCCCCCCCCCCCCCCCCACTGTTGCCCCGGTTAACCTCTATTTATTGGAAAATGGAGTCATGACAAAAGGCTGCCAAGGATATTCATTTGTTTTCTAAGTGGGAAACAGCATTTGCAGGGATCTGAAAACCTCCCCTTGGTGTAGGGGCAAAGCGGATGGACGACGAGGGGGCCCACGCCGGGAATCCCCCAGCTCCCGGGCCTCCTCCCGGTGACCAGGCTCCTCTCGGGGTGCTTTCTCTGGGTGAGCGCTATTTCAGGCTTCCCCCTCGAGTCCGAGGCCTCTCCTTCCTATTTGTCTTAGGAGGAGAGGCTCGGGCTGGGGTTTTGCCTTTTCCCAAATAAGTTCCCGTCCATCTGGTCCGGATTAGCTCTGGGCACGCAGAGGCTCGTTAGGTTTTGTTTCCAGAGTCTGCGCGCCCGGCCTTGGCCTCTAACACCGTCGTGTCCTCCTTTCCTTCCGCCTCTCCCCTCCTCTCCCGCCACTTCCATCCAGAATTCGAGGTGGGGGGATTTGTCGGGTCGTCGTGTCCATCCCCCTGCCTCTGGGTAGCTCGAGGCCTAACGCAGCCCTCGTTCTGGAGCAGCCTCTGGAGGAAGTCACCCCCCAATTCCCCCAAACTCTGATTTCTTCCCTCGATTTCAGGAGGTGGAGAGGGCGGCCACTTGGCCTTTTCTCACTCCCTGCTTCCGAAGACCTCTGGAAGAGAGCTGAGCGCTGGGTTTGCTCGCTTCTTCCTCTCTGGGCTGCCGGGGACCCTTCTGGAACAGGGTGCGAGAGGCCATTGCAAAGAGAATTGGGTTTGGAACGAGAAGACCGGAGGGCAGAGGAGGGCTCTGTGACCTTGGATAAATCACTTCTCCTCCCTGGCCTCGGTTTCCTCGTCTGTAAAAGGAGAGGCCTGGCCTCATGGGCTCTGGGCCAGAACTCTAAAATCCTGTCAGTCCGTGATCCTTTATGCAGGGAGAAAAAAAGATCCCCCCATCCCAGCTGTCGGGGATGTGTTTGTTTGGGAATTGCTCGGTGCTGACCATCATTTCGTGGCCAGAGTGGAGTGGCTTGTGGGAAGTGGGCCGACCGTTTCCCCAAGGCCAGTTTCCCGGGGTGCTTCCCCTTTTTACCAGCCTACACAGCCTCCCCCGCCAACAGAACAAAAGGAAATAATAACTTTCGTTTCTAAAATAGCGACCTTTTAAGGTTTATAGAATGCTTGATGTGAGAGCCAAGTAGAGCAGTGGATAGAGCCTTGGCCCTGGCGTCAGCAAGACCCAACGGCATTCAATTCCAACTTTAAACGCTACCTCGATGTGTTACCCTGGGCAAGTCACTCAACCCTTGTCTTCCTCACTTTCCCTCGACTAGAAAATAAGCTTAGAGCTAAAGGGACCTCAGAGACCTTCAAGTCCAACCTCCTTGGTTTACAGATGAGGAAACTGAGACCCAGGGAGGCCGTGGAGTCTAGAGTTGGAATGGACCTCTGAGTCTGGGGAAACTAAGTCAGGAGAATAGGGGAGATGGTTGTGACTCTTGGCGTTAAACCCAATTCCCTCATTCAGTCAATGAACAAGTTGGGCTTCAGAGGTTAAGAAGACTTACTCAAGGTCACACAGCTGGCAAATATCAGATCTAGGATTTGAACTCCAATCTTTTGTTTTTGTTAAATCCTTACTTTCCATCTTAGAATCAATACTATGAGTTGGTTCCAAGGTAGAAGAGAGGTAAGGGCTAGGCAGTTGGGGTTAAGTGACTTGCCCAGGGTCACCCAGCTGGGAAGTGTCGGAGGCCAGGTTTGAACCCAGGACCTCCCATCTCCAGACCTGGCTCTCCATCCACTGAGCCACCCAGCTGTTCCTGAACTCAGGTGTTGTGACTGCAAGTCCAGCACTCAGTCCCCTGACCTCTGCCTTCTCCATTTGGCCACTGAGCGGCTAACGGATTTGCCTGTTTGATGCCACGAGGAATTGGGAAGCCGACGTGATTGTGAGATGATCAGACTCGACATTCACGCCTTTGCCTCTCGTCTCCTCCATTCCGCCTATTGCCTCACCGAGTCCGGTTTCTTGAGTGCCGAGTTGTTTCATTGTCCCTGTTGTGATGAAGGGAAGATTTCTGAACGAGGTTCTGGAATTTCTGGGGAAATGGGCTTCCGAGTGGCATTTCCAAGCCTCCCCAATCCCCCCACACGGAGTGAGACTCCAGGCTCCCCAGGGCCTCAGGCGGGCAGGAAGGGAGCTGCTTTAGGGTCCATGTTTCAGAGGCACCTGCTGTGTTTGCCTTCCTCTAGTAGGGTGTTTGGGGAGTGGCAAGAACACGGGGTTTAGTGGAAGAGGACTTTGGTTCTCTCTCACGGGTTACCTGTGGGACCTCAGACCAATCATTCCCCTTTTGGGCACAGTTTCCTCCTCTAGAAAGTGAGAGACTGAATTTCAGAGGAAAGAGGATGGGATCTGCAACCAGGTCTCAGATTCAAATCCTGCCCATGTCATTTATTATCTGTGTGTAATAAGGCAAGTGATTTCACTTTCCTGGGCCTGTTTCCTCATCTGTAAAATGAGGGGACTGGACTAGAGCAAGGGCTATGGAACCCTTTGGCACTCTGGGGGAGAATAGGGGCCTTTTCTCACAACTTAGTTTTTAAATGATTGAAGGAAATGCTTAATTTTAGATAAAGGTTAGTGGAAAGGAAACCTGTAATTTTCCCCATCCAGGTTCATGCAACCCCTGAAATCTACATGTGACCTCCATAAAGGTGTTATAGAATTTGGAGTCAGAAGACCTGAGTTCTAATCCTGTTTACATCTCTTTCTTTGTCTCTTTCTTCCTCCCCTGAGCTCTCTCTTTCTCTCTTGCTCTCTCTCCCTTCCTTCCTTCCTTCCTTCCTTCCTTCCTTCCTTCCTTCCTTCCTTCCTTCCTCCCCACTTCTCTCTCTTTTTCTTTTTTTTTTGCTTAGTAACAAGCACTTTATTTTTATTTTTTAAGTTTGTTTATTTAATTTAGAATATTTTTCCATGGTTACATGATTCATGTTCTTTCCTTCCCCTCCTCCTCCCTCCTGTAGCCAACAAACAATTCCACTGGGTTTTACATGTGTCATTGATTAAGAACTAGTTCCATATTATTACTATTTGCACTGAGGTGATCACTTAGAGTCTACATCCCCCAATCATGTCTCCATCGACCCATGTGATCAAGCAGTTGTTTTTCTTCTGTGTTTCTGCTCCCACAGTTCTTCCTCTGAATGTGGCTAGTTTTCTTTCTCATAAGTTCCTCAGAATTGTCCAGGGTTATTGCATTGCTGCTAGTAGAGAAGTCCATTACGTTTGATTGTACCACAGCGTATCAGTCTCTGTATAATGTTCTCCTGGTTCTGCTCCTTTCACTCTGCATCACTTCCTGGAGGTCGTTCCAGTTCACATGGAATTCCTCCAGTTCATTATTCCTTTGAGCGCAATAGTATTCCATCACCAGCAGATACCACAATTTGTTCAGCCATTCCCTAATCAACAGACATCCCCTCATTTTCCATTTTTTGCCACCACAAAGAGCGCAGCTACAAATATTTTTGTACAAGTCTTTTTCCTTATCTCCTTGGGGTATAATCTCTCTTTCTTCTCTTTCTTTCTGTTTGGTATCAGTTCCAAGACAGAAGAAGAGAGGCAAAGGGCTAGGCAATCAGGATTAAGTGACTTGCCCAGGATCACTCAGCTAGTATCTGAGGTCAAATTTGAACCCAGGTCCACCCAACTCCAGGCCTGGATCTCTATCCACTGTGCTATCTCACTCACCCTTACATCACTTTCCGTTCAGACCTGGGCAAGTCAGTTCTCTCTGACCTCAGGTTCCGCTTCTGTAAATCAAAGGGGTTCCATTGCCTCTACAGTGGAAAGAGCTCTGGATTTGGTTTTGCTAGTCAAGGTTGTTTCACACCTTGTACTTCTACCCCCAATGCCTCGCGCAATGCCTGACACACGCTAGGCATGCATTAAATACTGGATTGACTGGAATCAGGGGGCCTGGGTTCCAATTCTGCTTTTGCCACTAAATGTGAACTCACTCAGCCTCAGCTTCCTCATCTGTAAAATGAGGGGGTTGGCCAAGAAGGCCTTAAGGGTTTGCTTGAATATGAGCTCGTGGAGGGTAGAGATTGTTTACTTCTTTGTCTTTATATCCATGGTGCCAAATGCAGAGCTACAAAGACAATATCCATGTTTGGAAGACCAAGATTATGTTCTTTCTTTTCTTTTTAAACTCTTACCTTCTTTCTTAGCATCACAATTTTTTTTTAGACCGTTACCTTCTGTCTTAGAATTGGTGCTAAATATCAGTTCTAGGACAGAAGAGCACTAAAGGGCTGCATGATTGGCGTTAAGTGACTTGCCTAGGTTCACACAGCTAGGAAGTGTCTAGGGCCAGATACGAACCCGGGACCTCTGATTCCAGTCAACCATCAAGTATTTATTATGTGCCTACCATGAGTCAAGCACTGTGCAGAACTGGAGTGGTTTGTCATTTCCTTCTCCAACTCATTTGACAGATTAGGAAACTGAGGGAAACTGGGATAAGTGACTTGCCCAAGGTCACACAGCTAGGAAGTATCTGAGGCTAGATTCAAACTCAGAAAGAGGAGTCTTCCTGACTCCAGGTCTGGTGCTCTATCCAATGAGCCTCCTAGCTGCCCCCTTAGTATCTGTTCTAAGACAGAAGAGCTTCAAGGGCTAATCAGTTGGAGTTGAGTTAGTTTGCCATTTCCTTCTCCAGCTTATTTGACAGATGAGGAAACTGAGGTAAACAGGGTAAAGTGACTTGTCCAGGGTCACACAGCTAGGAAGTGTCTGAGGCCAGATTTGAAGCCATGTTCTCTCAACTCCATACCTATATGATATCCATAATGCATCGTAGGGGCTTAATAAAGGTTTGATTGATGGACTAATTGGTTGGGAAGGCACTGGCTGGTCAACAAGGATTTATTAATCACCTATTTTGTGTCAGACACCCTCTTAGGTGCTGAGTGTACAGGCACAAAGAAGGAAGCAATTCTCCCTTGAAATGAACTCTTTGTTGAATGGACAGATCACAAGTACATAGACAGACACGTATAACATCAGTGTGAAATATATAAGAAATAGAATATACTATTTGTAATAGATTTTTATTTGTATTTATTGTAGAACAAATACAAATACTTACAAAAGAATTTTCCTGGAAAAAGGCTGCATAATGGGGGCATCTAAGGGTGCTCGGTGGCGCAATGGTTAGTGTCAGGCCTGAAGTCAGGAAGGCTCATCTTCCTCAATTCAAATCTGGCCTCAGATACTTCCTAGCTGGGTGACCCTGGACAAGTCACTTTACCCTGTTTACCTCAGTTTCCTCATCTGTCAAATAAGCTGGAGAAGGAAATGGCAAACTAGCTGTGTGACCCTGGACAAGTCACTTTACCCTGTTTGCCTTAGTTTCCTCATCTGTAAAATGAGCTGGAGAAGGAAATGGCAGACCACTCCAGTAGCTTGCCCCCCCCCCCATCCAATGCAGTCTCCAAGAGTCAGACATGACTCGTGAAGACTGAATACATGGCCAGGTGGAGCTGGGACCGAATCGAGGACCTGGATGCTTCCTCGAGCTGGCAGCACCTGGAGAAGGCCTTGGGGAGCCCTTTGGAACAATGTGGGGAACCTTCCCCTCCCCCGTCAGAAAGGAGGAGGAATCCTTAGGCTTCTGTTGTGTCTTTTTCAGAGAGCTGCAGAACAACTATTTTTGCCCGTCCCTTTTTATCCTGCCTTTCTGTAAATAGTAGAGCCTGAGAGAAGAAATAGAGCTCCAGAGATAAGATGATAAATCCTGGCACCATGAGACAACCAGAGAAGAAGCCCCGGGGGGGAGGGCAGAGAATGGGGGGGGGTCTCAGCAGGGAGAGATGGGGCTGTCCGCCCGCCCCGGAGACACGGCTGGGAACGAGGAGGGCGGGACTGTCCTCCAGAGAGTCCCCAACATTGTGACATCCTCACATTGGCACTCCTCCGAAGCCCTGGCACAGGAGGCTGTGAAGCCCATTTTACAGATGGGGAGAAGTTTAACCAGGTGAGAGGACTGGCCTGAGCTTTCTCTGCCTTCATTATGCCAACCTGCCTTGGTTCAAGTGGATGGTGTGAGGGTGGGCTGGTGGAATGATTTGGGAGACGATAGAGGGTCGAGTTGCTCAACTTCACCGAGTTTAAATGATGTACTGACCCCTTGGAAAAAAATGGGGCTGGGTGGTTCAGTGGTGAGAGAGCCAAGCCTGCGGATGGGTGGGCCTGGGTTCAAATTTGAGTATGGACACTTCTTAACCCCAGTTTCACAGCCATTACAGCGCTTCTGCCTTAGAACCTACATTGAATATCAATTTCTTTTTTATTCAAAGATATATTTTCCTAATTGCACATCATCATTTTCCACACACGCTTCCCAAAATGATAAGATCTGAATCGTCTCCCACCTTCCCTCCCCTCCCCTCCCCTCTCTGAGATGATGAGCAGTTTGATTTGGATTGTACATGCACTGTCATGTAGTATCGATTCTAAGAAGGTGAAGGCATAAAAAAATGGGGGTGGGGGGAGACCGCCCTTAGGGATTTTTGAGAGGCTGAGTAGCATAGTGGTTAGAGAGCTGAACTTGGAGAGTCAGGGAGACCTGGGTTCAGGTGCAATTTGAACCCCAGTTTGAGCAATTCCAGATCTAGGCTTTCACCTACCAAGCCAGAAACCAGGCACTTTTAGAGTGAACCCATTTAAGGGCAGCTTAGGTGGCTCAATGGATTGAGAACCAGGCTTGGAGGTTCTGGGTTCAAATCTGACCTCAGGTATTTAGCTGTCACTTAACTCCTATTGCCTAGCCCTTATCATTCTTTTTTTTTTTTTTTTAAATCCTCACCTTCCATCTTGGAGTCAATAGTGTGTATTGGCTCCAAGGCAGAAGAGTGGTAAGGGCTAGGCAATGGGGGTCAAGTGACTTGCCCAGGGTCACACAGCTAGGAAGTGGCTGAGGTCAGATTTGAACCTGGAACCTCCTGTCTCTAGGCCTGGCTCTCTATCCACTGAGCTACCCAGCCTCCCTCCCCCTTACCACTCTTCTGCCATGGAACTAATACTTAGTATTGATTCTAAGATAGAAGGTAAGGGTTTAAAAACAAAAAAAAAGAATCAATACTAAATGTGTGACCCTGGGCAAGTCACTTAACTTCCGTTGCCTAGCCCTTCCCACTCTTCTGCCTTGGAGCCAATTCATAGTATTGATTCCGAGATGGAAGGGGAAGGTTTGAAGAATGAACCCATTTTCCCATCCCATGGAGATGCACCCTTGAGTGAGGCCCTTAGGAGATCAGATCTGTGATTTCAAGAGAGAAGGTGCCTTCAGGCCTTCTCATTATATACAACCCTTCCTTTTGCATTCCAGGAAGCCAGAGTCTAGAAAGGGGAAAGGGACTCGTCCACACTCCCATGGCTAGTAAGTGTTGGAAGGAAAGACGGCCTTAAAATGAATGGAAATCACCATCCTGGTGGCACCTACCTCATGGCTGCTGGGGAGCTTCAGATGAAATGATGCATATAAAAGTGTTTTGCAAACTTTCAAGCTTTATGCAGGGGCAGCTGGGTAGCTCAGTGGATGGGGAGTCAGGCCTAGAGACAGGAAGTCTTGGGTTCAAATGTGGCCTCAGACACTTCCTAGCTGTGTGACCCTGGGCAAGTCACTTGACTCCCATTGCCCAGCCCAGTGATGGGCAAACTTTTTAAAGAGGGGGCCAAAGGAAAGGAAATACTCATCTATCAGTCCGTTTCTAAGGCAACTCTTTCGAAGTTTCATTGTATTGTATCCTACTCACTGTATTCGTCAGATTAGGAATAATATCACATTGCCAGATAGAACATTTCAGGGGGCTGCATCTGGCCCGCAGGCTGTAGTTTGCCCATCACTGGTAGCCCTCACCACTCTTCTGCCTAGGAACCAATACATAGTATTGATTCCAAGAGGGAAGGTAAGGGTTAAAAAAAAAAGTTTTATGCAAAGTCATTATTATTATTAATTAACATTACTGAGGCATCCTCAGAAATTGTTGATTTAGATTTGGAAGAGACCTCAGAGGATAGTGAGTCTGGCCTCCCATTTTACATATGGGGAAAGTGAGGCAGGCCGAGAGAGCGTAGCTTAGTTGCCCAAGCATACAGGTGGGATTTGCACCGAGGTGCTCTCACTCCACATGTGTCTTCTTGGTTGCAGCCTAGCTTGTTCCTGGGGCTCAGGCTTCCAGGCTTCCGGTAGAAGTCAGCCCCCTCTCTCCGCCCCCTTCTCTTCTCCCGGCACTTAGGGAGCATTCTGCCCGAGGTTGGCGTGGGATGGGCAGCTCCAGCCTTGCCACTCCAAGCAGCAAAGCCGAGGGCGGACTGTGAGTGGGCACGGGCTTCCTGAAGACTCTATCGAGGCACCTTCCAGTTCCAAGTTGCCAGGCAATGGGTAGAGGCATATGGGAGAGGAGTTCGTTCTTTTAATCTTGAGCTTCTTTGCGTGTGTGGGCACACATCTTGTTCTCAGGAAAGCCCCGTGGCCTTGTTCAGCTGGCAGGCGGGGGCTTTGGAGATGGATCGGGCGAGTGGGAGGGAGAAAGAAAAAGCCGATCCTCGTCTCCCCTGCACCCCGATCTCTGTTAGCTTTAGTCTTCAGCCAATTCTCTTGGACTTGACTGTAAAGTTTCCTTTGCAGGGTATGGGGCTCCACTGTTTAATCATCAATGGGGGCAGCTGGGTGGCCCAGCGGATTGAGAGCCAGGCCCAGAGACGGGAGGTCCTGGGTTCAAATTTGATCTCAAACACTCCCTAGCTGTGTGACCCTGGGCAAGTCACTTAACCCCCATTGCCTAAACCTTACCACTCTTCTGTCTTGGAGCCAATACACAGGATTGAATTGAAGATGGAAAGGAAGGGTTTAAGAAAAAAAAGAAAAGTGCCTGGTTTCTGGCTTAGTGGGTGAAGGGCTAGATCTCGAGCCAGGAAAATCTGGGTTCAAATCCCACCTCAAATTGCCAACTACTTCAGTCCTCAGAGGAACATAGATATTGAGCTAGGAAGGAGACCATCGAGTTCAGGTCCTTTTGAGGAAACTGAGGCATGCAGGTTTATTGAGAAGACCTCAGAGTTCCTCTAGATCAAGGGTCGGCAACCTTTTTGGCCGTGAGAGCCATAAACGCCACATTTTTTAAAATGTAATTTCGTGAGAGCCGTACAGTGCTCACAGTGCGGCTCCTGTAACAGCGCCTGAAAAAAAATATGGACTTTATGGCTCCTGCAGAAAGAGCCATACGTTGCCGACCCCTGCTCTAGGGTGACCCACGTGTTTTATGGAAAAAGAGCTGATGCCAAGCAAAGTTAAATGACTTGTTCAATTGACCAGCGTTGTCTAGATGGTAAGCATCAGAGGCAGGTTGATTTTCCCCCCCTACCTTCTGTCCTAGTATCAATTCTGAGGCAAAATAGTGGCAAGGCCAAGGCAATCAAGGTTAAGTAACTTGGCCAGGGCCACCCAGCTAGGAAGTATCTGAATCCAGATTTGAACCCAGGACCTCTCGACTCCAGGTCTGATGCTCTATGCAGTGCGCTCCCTAGCTATCTTTAGAGTTGGGATTTGAATGCAGGACTTTAGACTCCAGGCCTGGTGCTGTGTCCACTGTGCTCCTTAGTTGCCTCTAGGCAGGGATTTGAACTCGGGACTTTGGGTTCCCAAGCCAGTGTTTTGTGGCTATAGTAAAGATCAAATAAGGTATATTCCCTGCCTCCAAGCTCTCTATGCCATAAACTATTGTGCTTATTAGTCCTTTCTCTTATTTTCCAGCTGGCCCTAAGCAGATCCCCTCAACCGCCCTCATCCTTCCCCTTTAAAAACAAAAGGAAGAAAAAAGAGGAAGCTTTGGCCTCCGAAGGGCCTGTTAGATCAGGAATCTGTGTTTGCTTGTCAGCCAGCTGTACGGCGGTAAGGCAGGAGGTTGTCCCTCCTGGTGGCCCGGAGGTTTGCAGGTGGCGCCTTGTTTGCCTTGGAAAGATGCCTCTTGGAGGAGCGGCCCAGCCTTGGCCCTGGAGCTCAGGCTCGGAATGCCTTTTGTCGGTGCCTTTGAGTTTCCTCTTGGGGAGAGAGGTTGACTCAGGAAAAACATTAAGTGGAAGCTTGAAAAGGAAACCAGGAGAGGGGGGATGGGCTGAGAGTCCAGCCTCTTTTAATGCGGAGGCCGGAAGGGGGCTTCTGGGGATTTAGAGTCAAGAGGACTCACAGGGGGCAGACCAATGGATGGAGTACCAGACCTGGAGCTTCGGAGGTCCTGGGTTCAGATCTGGCCTCAGACACTGCCTAGCTGTGTGACCCTGGGCAAGTCACTTAACTCTGATTGCCTGGCCCTTGCCTCACTCTTGACTTAGAATTGATACCATCATAGAAGGTAAGGGCTTAAAAAACCCTATAACAATCCTAGATCTTGCATTTATTTACTTGGTCACGTTGGGAGAATCTCTTTCCCAAACTGGGCCTCAATTTCCTCAGCTGTAAAAGAAAGAGGGTTGGACTAGATAGTCTGGATCCAAATCTATCAATTGCCATATTTTTCTTAAAAAAAAAAAATCTATCTATCTACCTATGTGTGTGTGTGTGTGACCCTGGGCAAGTCACTTGACCCCCATTGCC
>NC_058130.1:754596476-754642347 GCF_016433145.1 Gracilinanus agilis
CTTCCTTCCTTCCTTCCTTCCTTCCTTCCTTCCTTCCTTCCTTCCTTCCTTCCTTCCTTCCTTCCTTCTTCCTTCCCTCCCCCCCTCCCTCCCTCCCTAAGGCACAGAACTTACATGACTTGGCTAGGGTAACCTAGCTAGTATAGTTTGAGATTGGATTTGAATTCAGATCTTCCTGACTCCCAAGTCCTGATTGCTGTATATGTCACATGCCTTCCTGGTAACTGCAGCATCACATCCCATTAGAAGGACTGCTCATTATTTCACACGAAGGGAGCCAGATCAGATCTGTTTTTATTGCCTTTAGTGAGTAGTCCAATGTTTGTTTATGGCTTTATACATGGTTCTGGGGTTGTTGCAGAAAGAAATGAGAGGGAGAAAAGACACACATAGGAAAGAATAACATTCTGGGCTGTGGGGCAGCTGGGTGGCTCGGTGGATGAAGAGCCAGGCCTAGAGACAGGAGGTCCTGGGTTCAAATCTGGCCTCAGACACTTCCCAGCTGTGTGACCCTGGGCAAGTCACTTGACCCCCATTGCCTAGCCCTTATCAGGCTTCTGCCTTGGAGCCAATACACAGTACTGACTCCAAATTGGAAGGTGAGGTTTTAAAAAACAAACAAACATCCTGGGCTGTGTGTGATTAAGACTGAGCTGAGAGCTAGGCCCGGCCACCTGCGAATGGTTGGGAGTGGGTAGGAGCTGCTTGGGGTTTGAGCTGGACCTTGGAGGGTGGGTGGGAGATGGGGGGTGGCAGCTGTGGCCATCACCGCTCTGAGGGTAGAACTGGGGCAGGCTGGCCAGAGGAATTCTCAGACACTATCCCTGCCCTGTGCCCCCTGCCCAGGGGATGCTGGGAGAGAGGACTCTCGTGGGGGCGAGTATCATGGACTTATTCTCCTTCATCCAGGGTTCCTACGGAGTGGTCAAGCTGGCTTACAATGAAGACGACAATACTTACTATGTGAGTACCTGGCTCTGACCTTCTGAAAGCCCGTGACAAGAATGGCTCTTCCTGCACTGGACACAGTGTCCTTGCTCTTTTCATCTAGCCCCCCTCGTTTTACAGATGAGGAAACTGAGGCCCAGGGAGATGAAGAGACTGAGGATAACATCATGGATTTAGAGTCACCCCCCTCAATTTACACATGAGGGGACTGAGGTCTCGAGATGGGGACACGATCAGACCATCATGTCCCGAGTCTTCCTCTGTCCTCCTTTTACCGTCAAGGAAATCGAGATCCACAGAGGTCGCAGCACCATCAGTTTAGAGTGGGAGGGATCCTAGAGGCCATGAGTTCAACTCGTTTTATGGATAAGGAGCCTGAGGTCCATGGAGGCCAAAGGACCATAAATTTAGAGCAGGAAGAGGCCGTAGAGGAAATGGAATTCCACCTTTCACTTTAGATGAGGAGACTGAGGTCCACAGAGGTCATCCAGCTATTAAGTGTCTCAAGGTGGTATTTGAACCCAGGTGTTCCAGGCTTCAAGTCTAGCTCTCCCACCAATGAAGCCCAGCCGCTATTTCAATGTCTCCTTCTCCTTAAATCTCTTAAATCTCCTTAAGCCTCGGCCCTGCTGAAACCCTCATTGTTTATTCACCCTTTGAACATGAGGGAGCAGATATCTGGGCTGGAGATTGTTTTCCCTTGTACAAGATTGAATGCGAAACGACTCGACGTCTCCAAGGCCTCCAGCAGACCTCGGCTTCTTAGGACCGGCGAGGCAGGAGCCCTTCCCAACTTAGCGAGGTTCCCCCCGGGACGGCGGCGACCACAGCAGCCCTTTCTTGAGACTTTCAGGCATGGGGGAGCCGCCAGGGAGCTGCTTTGGAAGACCCATTCGAGCACTCCCAGGCTGGCGTCGGGAATTCTCTTCACCAATTGCTCTAACCAGCCATCATTCCCAAAGCTTATTGGGGAGCTTAATAGGCGGCAGTATCAAAGAATGTTCAAGCTGGAGGGTTTTTCTGAGGTCATCTAAACCCAGATTTAGAGCTGGAAGGGACCTCAGAGTCTAGGGCTCTCATTTTACAGATGGAGAAACTGAGGCACTGGATAGAGCATGCCCTGAGTTAATGGGGGGGAGTTATTATTAACCAAATGTCATAGCTGGGTTTTGAGCCTGGAACCAGTGAGGACAAGTCCAACATTCTTTTCCACTGAACCTAAGCAAGGGAGACAGAGTCTTGGGTTTGCTGCTTTACTACCTATGATGTCTCTGGGACTCGGTTTCCTCCTTGGTAAAACAAAGAATTTGAAATAATAATAATAATAGCTAGCATTTATAAAGCACTTTAAGGTCTGTAAAATGCTCTATACACATTATCTATTTAATCCTCTCAACAACTCTGAGAGGTAGAAGCTCGTAATTGTCCCCCTTTTACAAATGAGGCAGCCGAGGCTGAGAGTGACTCGTCCGAGATCAAACAACTAGTAAAGATCTGAGAAAGCATTTGAACTCAGGTCTTCCTGATCCCAAGTCTAACACTCGACACAGAGCCATCCCGTTGCCCAAGAATGAGAACCTTTCAAGCTCTAAAGTGATAATAGCAATAATAATAATAATAATAATAATAATGATAATAATAATGTTGATGATAATGATAATAATGATAATGATAGTAATGATGATGATGGTAATAATAATGATAATAATAATAGCTAGCATTTTCATGTTACTACAAGATATGCAAAAAGCTTTACACGTGTGATCTCATATGGTCTTAGGAGCCATAGAATGATAGACTCCTATGATGTAACCAACCCTATGAGTTCATAAAGTGCTTTTATTCCCATTTTTACAGATGGGTAAACTGAGGCACAGTGAGAGGAAAGGGCTTTCTGAGCAGTCGCAGAGACGATAACCCTCAAAAATCCCCAAGTCCTAGCTCTTTCTCCTAGACCACACCATCTCTCAGTGGATGGATGTTTTCCAATAGTCTCACCCCAAGGCCGTCTCCCTTGGCCCCTTTATTTGACAGGAAATCCTCCCCTTTGGAGCTTCCCACCAGCCTGGAAGGATCTGTTTGAGAGTTACTCTGTAATTCTGTGCTCAGAGGAGGGCCGTGAGGCCGTGAGGGTCTAGGGAGGGCTGGGGCATAGCATGAGGATCCTGGGATAGAAGCAGAGTCCACCTCCCCTGTTGGAGTGCCCCACCAACAGTAAGCAGGGCCTTCTCTCTTCCAGGCCATGAAGGTGCTTTCCAAAAAGAAGCTGGTGCGGCAGGCGGGCTTCCCACGTGAGTGTTCGGGATGACGGATTTAAATAGTTTGGGGGAGGATGGGCAGGGCGCCCCGTGCAGGAAGATAGCAGCCGTGGCTGGAGATGGGGGCAGGGGAGGAGACTAGACGGGAGATGTTCGTGGTCAGTTTTGGCTGCCTGGTTCCTTCCTTTGGCCTCCTCTTCACCCCCTCCCTCTCCTTGGCCTTCACCTCCCGTTTCCCCTTGGCTTCAACGTTCTTCCTTGGCCAGCTGCCTTCATGGCCATTGGAACAAATTGTTCTCATCCTCCCATTCCACTGGGGGAAATCTTCACGTACTTGGGGTAGACATTCTCCTAACTCACTGCCAGTTTTGAAGTCTTTTGGTAGCCTGGTTTATTCCACCTGTCAAGAAGGTTTTACTGGGCTGTGGCCAGTATGCTGGGCATTCTGTATTTTCTTGGAGCCACAAGTGAGAGTTGGGTGGAAGGTAGACACCAAAGATGGATGAACAACCCTGAAAAGGGGTTGGCAAGCTCTTATGCCAGAGATACCAGTCCTCCCCAAATACCCTGGACATTCTTCTCTCCTTGACCTCTACACCCCTCCTTTCTTTTGGTCACCATCTCCTCCCTTTTCCTCTTGGCCTCTACATTTCTTCTTCACATTAGCCTCCATCTCCTTCCTTTTCCTCTTGGCTCCCTTCTATCCCCCTTCCTCTTGGCATCCTCCTTCCTTTTCCCCTTGGCCTCTACATTTCTCTTTTCTCTTGGCCTCTACCTACTTCTTTCTCTTATTGACTTCTCTTCCATCCTTCCTCTCCTTGGCCTCTACCTCTTCCTTTCTTCTCTTGACCTTTCCATTCCCCTTTCCTTTGGCCTCCACCCCTTCCCTTTTCTTCTTGGCTCCCCTCCATTCACTTTCCCCTTGGCCTCCACTTCCTTCTTTCTCTTCTTGGCCTCACCTCCCTATTCACCACTGGAAGTAGCGCAGAAGGGAAAAAAATTAACAATTTTGTTACCACCTCGTTCAATTTTATATCCACTTAAAAGAAACTGTAGCACATATAACAAGTTCTCTATACAGTCATCTTATTGATCCATTGTTGGTCCAATGATTATGTTTACTCATTATTATTCATAAGAAAAAGAAAATTGAAAAAACATTGAAGAAAAGGAAAGTTTCTGCTTCCCCTCCATCTCTCCAGACAACTGAGCAATACAGAGTAGATGGAAGCCCCACCAGGCTTAATGTAGCCTCAGATCACTTTGGCTTTCTTGGCCGCCATATTGAATTTGCAATCCACTAAAATTTCCAGGCTTTTTTCAGTTAAATGGTTATCTGTGTGTCCCCCTCCCACCCCATCCTTCTCTCTTGTTCTACTGTAGATGATTTTTTTAAACCCAATTTTAGTCTTTCCACTTATCCCTTTTAAATTTCAGTTTCTTAGACTTGAGCCAGTGTTCTAACCTGCCCCACATCATCCAGTGCTTCAGAAGGAAGTAGTATTGAATTTAATGTTGAGTCTTGAAGCATGGATGGGGTATCAGCAGGCCAAGATGGGAGGATGGGGATAGTATTCCATAAAGAATTGCCCAAAAAAGGCACAGGGACAGGAGAGGCTGCTAGCCATGGGTGGTAACTAGCCCGGTGGGGTTGGAATGTACCATGTATAAAGAGTAATAATGAGAAATTAGGCCCTGAAGGGCTCTTGGTGCCAGGCTGTACCTAGAATCCCACAATTAGGAGTCTGATCTCCATTGAACAGAATTGCCTGAGGGGTTTGAGCAGCGGAGAGGTCCCATTATCATGGCTCCCCATTCTCAGACTTTTTTTTTTCTGGAATGACTAACTCTTCCTCCAGCCTCAAAAGGTCCTCATGGAGTGTTGTGTTTGTTTTTCCCCATCAGGTCGCCCCCCACCCCGTGGCACCAAGCCCCCCTCGGAAGGCTGCATCCAGCCCAAAGGCCCCATCGAACAGGTCTACCAAGAGATTGCTATTCTCAAAAAATTGGACCATCCCAATGTGGTGAAGCTGGTGGAGGTGAGACGCCTGGAAAGTGGGAGGAGAAGGATGAGGGCAGAACAGCTTTGAGATCAAGCATGGAGACGGAACACAAATGAGAGCCCAGTTTAGGAGACCTGGAGATTATTGCATGGATTGTAACCCAAGGACAGAAGCTACCTGCTTCTGCTGATGAGCAAATCTAAAATGGGAAGGGACAAAACACTTTCCTTAAAAAAGTAAATTTTGGGGGCAGCTGGGTAGCTCAGTGGAGTGAGAGTCAGGCCTAGAGACAGGAGGTCCTAGGTTCAAATCCGGCCTCAGCCACTTCCCAGCTGTGTGACCCTGGGCAAGTCACTTGACCCCCATTGCCCACCCTTACCAATCTAACACCTATGAGACAATACACTATGAGAAGTACAAGGGTTTAAAAAAAAAGTAAATTTTGGGGACAGCTGGGTAGCTTAGTAGATGGAGAGCCAGGCTTAGAAATAGCGGGTCCTGGATTTAAATCTCATCTTAGAACCTTCCTAGCTGTGTGACCCCGGGCAAGTCACTTAACCCCCATTGCCCAGCCCTTATCACTCTTCTGCCTTGGAACTAATACTTAGTGCTTATTCTGTGACAGAACATAAGGGTTTAAAAAATAAATTTTTATTGCTATTTAAATATTAGCTACAATTCCCAGTGTAGCCCTCCTATCGTCCTTTCAGAGAACCATTTTCTTATGACAACGAATGAAAAAAAGTGGGAAGAAGCAGTTTAGCAAAACTAACATCTCAAAAATGTCAGCTGCTATATACAGTATTATATATCTGAGGTCCTCCACCTCTGCAAAGAAGGCTGGGGAGAAGAGGGGCAGGGGCCCAAAACACTTTGGACAACTATTAAAATCAGCCATGCAGATGGGAATTTATCTGTTCTAATAATAAACACTAGGTGGTACAGTGGAAAGAGTGCTAGGCCAGGAATCAGGAAGATCTGAGTTCAAATATGACCTCAGACACTTTCCAGCTGTGTGACCCTGTGCAAGTCACTTAACCCTATTTGCCTTAGTTTCCTCAAATGTAAAAATGAACTGGAGAAGGAAAAGGTAAACCACTCCAGTATCTTTGCCAAGAAAATTCCAAAGAGGGTCACCAAGAGTCAGATTTTTTTTTAAACCTTTATCTTTCGTCTTAGAATCCATACTGTGCATTGGTTCTAAGGGAGAAAAGTGATAAGGGATAGGCAATGTGGGTTAAGTGACCTGCCCAGGGTACCACAGCTAGGAAGTGTCTGAGGCCAGATTTGAACCCAGGACTTCCCATCTCTGGGCTTGACTCTTAATCCACTGAGCCACCCAGCTGTCCCCACAAAGAGTCAGATTTGCCTGAAATGACTCAACAACAATAATAATAAACACAGCAAATGAGATAGAGATGTTATTCTCCGGCCTTGAGAACTGGATCATGATGCATTTGTCAAGAGACAGTGTGGCCTCAGCCACTTCCCAGCTGTGTGACCCTGGGCAAGTCACTTGACCCCCATTGCCCACCCTTACCAATCTTCCACCTATGAGACAATACACCGAAGTACAAGGGTTTAAAAAAAAAAAGAGACAGTGTGGTGTAATGGATAGAGCATTGGCCTTGGAATTAGGGACTGGGTTCAAGTCCTGCTTTAAACATTTCTCTAGCTGTGTGACCTTGACTTCTGTAGGCTTCAATTCTTTAAGATGGGAGAGCCTTCAAAGGCTCTTTCCAGGTCTAAATCCATTATCAGATAATCTTGCAGAAAAGTATCAAAAGTCGTTTTCACTGGGGTCGTACTTTGCTGGCCTCTCACCAGAGAACCTCTCTATTTGGGGACAGGACTTGGGGCCAGGTGACCCCTCCAGGCCCTGCTTAGCTTCATTTTGATGCTGAAATTTGATTTCATCAGTGTAGGAAACTCCCTTTGCTGCCTCTGAGGCTTGGTAGGTAAGTCCTAGGGAGGTTTCTGGGCCACAAAGGAGTTATAAGAGACTCATCCAGAGATTGTATAGTCACTGTGTTAGTGGAGGGATCTGAACCCAGGTCTTATTGACTACAAATAGTTTTCTCCAGTCTATATCACTGTGGAACCTTGAAAATTTACAAACACAAAGAAGGAAGGTGTGTGAGAAGGAGAAAGACAGAATTTGTGGGACTTTCTGTGGTTGTTCTGGAAGTCTGAGTATGGCCCACTAGAGCTGGCCATGTTGGGCCAAGAGTGAATTTTTAGATCCCAAGCCTTGGGTGAATGCCCAAGAATTCCTCTCATCTCTGTCGTCAGTGTGGAAAGTGAGGAAAGGAGAGTGTAGTAGGCCTGCCACTAAAGCTCAGACTGACCGTATGCCCTCTCCGCTCTCTTCTCTCCTAACTTTTCCCATTTTTGTGTCTTTCTTGACAGGTCCTGGATGACCCAAATGAGGACCATCTGTACATGGGTAAGAAAGCCAGCTTTCTCTTCTGCTGGCCTCATCTTGCACCAGCCACGTCCCCAGTGGCCTTTCTCTTCTTCTTGTCACAATAACTCCTGTTGCTATAGTACTTAAAGTTTCCCTAGGCACTTTACACCCATCATCTCATGTGAGCCTTTCGACAACCTGATGTGGAGTAGGAACTATTATCATCCCCATTTTACAGATGAGCAAACAGAGACCTAGAACACTTACTTGTTCATAGTCAGACAGCTAGTGAGTGTCTGGAGCAGGATTCAAATCTAGGTCTTCCTGATTCTAGGTGAGCAGCTTGGTACAGTGACGAAGCTCTGACTCTGAGAGCAGAGGACAGGTCAGGGAGAAGGAGTGGGACCTATGGTTTCTTTGGTATAGTGAATTCCCTTTACTCATGCAGATCAGCCCCTTCTTTGCAACTTATAGGACATTTAGGGGTTCATTGACTTGTCAGGGGTCACACAAAGATGGGATTTTGGACCCAGATCCTTGTGGCTTTGAGACCAGCTTTCTCTTCATTACACCTCTCCTAGAGTCAGAGGACCTCGCTTCAGATCTTGCCTCTGACATTCCCTGTGTGACCTTGGGCAATCTGTTCCCCTCTCTGGGCCTCAATTTCCTCATCTGTAAAATAATGATCAAAAGCTAGGGCTTCGCTAGGACTTTTACAGCACTTTAAGCTTTGTAAAGCACCTTACACATAGGAGATCTCATTTGACTTTCACAACAACTTTGGTAGGTAGATGAGGTGCTATTATTACCCACTATTTTACAGATGAGGAAGCTGAGGCAGACTGCAGGTAAATGACTTGTTCAGGGTCACAGAGCTCTCTGTCTATCCACCCATCCATCCACCTATCCGCCTATCTTTGTGTCTACTTATCATCTGACTGTCTCTGTCTATATTTATCTATATCTGTATACATATTTATATGTCTGTAGTACATATATGTGCACACATATATGTATGTAAATATCTATATCTATATATCTAAATGGAGAGAGAGAGATAGCGAGCAAAAATTAAAGGTTGTACTAAATGTATAAAAATGTGGTCGCCAAAATATATTACTCAAGTCAGGATGGCTTTTTATGGTAGTTTATTTACAAAAGGAGAAAGAGTGAAAGTAAGGAAATAAGAGAGAGAATAGATATTTACTCAGCCTGGTCCAAACCAGGCAGGGCTTCAGAGGCCCCAGCAAAAGGGGGCCCAGAGATAAATTAAACAAGGATTTTAACCATGAGGCCTCCTCTAAGACAAGGGACCTCTCTGGAGGCTAGTACCTCCAGAAAAGCCAGGAAGAGGAATCAGCCTTTTCACTCACCCACGTGGTAGTTCAAAGGGAGAGATTCAAGAACAGTTTCACCAAATTTTGGTCTCAGGTCCATGAAGCAGATCTTTCACCAGCCTCCAACTTGAACTCCAACTCCAACTTGAACTCTGAACAACTCCTTTCACAGGAAGTTGGCACTGCTTTTAAAGACGCTTCTGTGTGTCACTTCCTGCGAATTCCTTCCACTTTACGCGGACCAATTGTAGCTTTAGCTTTGCTTAGGACTGCCCAGGGGGCAGTCAGTCATTTCTGATTCATCACCCACTACAGGACACTTGGGTCATGGACCTCCCATACTTAAGGATAAGTGGGGTGTATATGTTTCGGGTGATTAAATCTAAAAGTGGGCAAAGAGAGAGTTAATCCCATCTTTACACCAGTGCCTGAGGCTGTATTTGAACTCAGGACTTCCTGACTTCAAGTCTATGGGATACAGGCAAATGGCCTCTGAAGTCCCATCTAGAGCTCCATCAATGGACTTTTGAGATAGCAAAAGAAAGGCCCTGTCCTCACAGAGATTCCAGTGCAATGCGGGGGGCGGGGGGCAAGAGAGGTTAACAATCACCGTAACAATCTAGTTTTTTAAATCCTTACTTTCCATCTTAATTAATTATTAGTTAATTAATACTGTGTATTGGTTTCAAGGCAAAAGAGAAGTAAGGACTGGGCAATGTGGGTTATGAGACTTGTCCAGAGTCTCACAAATAGGAAGTGTCTGAGGTCAGATTTGAACCCAGAACTTTTCATCTCTAGTCTAGAACTGCCTAACTGCTTCTGCAAACTACTTTCTTTTTCTTTTTTCTTTTTAAACCCTTAACTTCTGTGTATTGGCTCCTTGGTGGAAGAGTGGTAAGGGTGGGCAATGGGGGTCAAATGACTTGCCCAGGGTCACACAGCTGGGAAGTGTCTGAGACCAGATTTGAACCTAGGACCTCCTGTCTCTAGACCTGACTCTCAATCCACTGAGCTACCCAGCTGCCCCTGCAAACTACTTTCACTTATTGGTGCTGACAAGAAGGAAGGAAACAAATGTTTGTTAAGTGCCTACTATGTGCCAGGCACTACATTTAAGTGCTTTATGAATATTATCTCATCTGATTCATACAACTGGACAATAGATGATATTATTATCCTCGTTTTACAGATGAGGAAACTGAGGCAGATAGTTAAATGATTTGCCCAGGGTCACACAACTAGTAAGTGGCAAAGGCTGGATTTGAATTTCTGGCCTTCCAGACTCCAAAACTAGGGCTCTCTCTACTGAACCACCTCACTGATTCTCTTGAGAGACAAAAGTCCCAGATGATTTTAAAAAAAGCACACATAGAAAAAACCACGGAAAATCTTTTCTGTTGGAACTGGGGCTGTGTTCCGGATCATGTTGCTTTTCTGCAGGCACAAGTCCATCTTTCCGGTTGTGTTTGATTTGGGCTAATATGAAAATGAACTTGTGTTTCCTGAGTTGGTGCTGAATAACAGTGGGCAGGGAGGACTCGATGTCCAGGGAGTGGAGAGAAGAGTGGGCACGAGGGAGATGGCAGCAGCCTAGGCTTTCGACACTGTGGATAATCTACACATATGGAGAGAACGCCAGATGGGACTTCAAAGCATTTGAGACTTGAATGAAAAAGTTAACCGGAATAAATGTGTGTTGAGGAGTAGTCTTCTTGGGAAACTGGCTACATAGTCCAAAGATCCTGCCCTTACCCAAGGCATCTTGGGAAACTCCTCTCTGGAAATCCCAGCATCACAGTGCTGGAAGGGACCTCAGACATCATCTAGCCTAAGATGGATGGAGGAAGTGGCCAAGTCTCCCTTCTATGACATCCTTCCCTACTGCACCTAAGGACTGGCTAGCCTCTGCTTAGAGATCTCTAGGCACAGGGCACTCAGGAGCTCCTGAAGCTGCCCAGTTCTCTTATGGACAGTTTTCATTATTAGGAAGTTTTTTTCTAATAGGCAGTTAAAGGATCCAGTGGCTAGAGAGATAGATGTAGTAAGACCTGTGTTTGAATCCTGCCTTAGACATGTACTAGTTGTATGACCTTGGGCAAGTCCCTTAACCTCTTTTGGCCTTTGTGTCTTCATTTGTAAAATGGGAATTATAATGGCACCTACCCCATAAAGTTGTTGTGAGGATCAAATGAGTTAACACATATAAAGCACTTTGCAATCTTTAATAAATTATATATATACAAGCTATTATTATTATATTATAACATCTCATCACACAATATAATATATAATGTAACATCACATAATGTAACTATAATACATAACATATCACAATATGACAATATAACAATATAATACAATAGAAAACAATATAACATACAGCACAATGTAATGTAATAAATATAATAGCAAAATATAATGTAACAATACAAAATAATATAATATAGTATACTATAATGTACTATACTTTAATGTACCATGCTATACTGTAATATACAAAATACAATACAATGTAATGTAATATAATATAATATAACATAACATAACATAACATAACATAACATAACATAACATAATATAATATAATATAATATAATATAATATAATATAATCCTCTCTCCAAATGTAGCCTACTGCTCCCGGTTCTTCCCCCTGGGGGCCAAGTCCAGTTCCCTCTTGCACATGATAGCCCTTCAAAGTCAAGGACCATAATGTTCTCTCCCTCCCCCAGCCTTCTCTTCCCTAGACTAAATAATTCTGGGTGCTTTAACTTTGCATAATCCTGTCTTCAGACTTCTCACTTTTCTCCCTACACTATCCATCTATTTTAGTGTAATTCCTAGAATGTGCCAAGAGCTGATCATGCACTCTCTCTAGGGCGGAGGAGAACAGTGTGGTCACCTCTCTCATTCTAGATATTAGACTCCCTGGTCATGCAGCCCAAGACCCCACTGGCTTCCTTGGCTCCCAGAGTTGGTTGTTGCTTCCAGTCCACTATGGCCCTCAGCTCTTTTTCACATCAGTGAATGAACAAACACAGGAACTGTGGCCCAACCACATCTTTCCCCATCTTGTACTTGTGAAGTTGATTTTATTTTTGGCAGCCCAAGTGTGAGATCTTACATTTGTCCCCATTATATTTTACTGTAGTCAGTTCCGCCCCATTCTCCTTGCCTGTCAAGATTTGTTTTTTTGAATCCTAATTCCGTCATTCGGGTGTGCTAGCCTTCCTACCCCACTTCCTGCCATCTCCTGATCTGCAGAGAGCACACCATCTGTCCCTTAATCCAGCTCATTGATAAAAATGTTGAATTATAATTATAAATCCTGAAGAGAATTAGAAATCTACAAATATGAATTATTGCTAAGTGTTTTCCTTGCCAAAAAAATCCTGTGAAGGAAATCTGTTCTATAGCGAGGCCCTGATGAGTGCAATAATGCAAATATTTATATGTTACATAGTACAGATAATAATGCAAATAATTACTTGTGTTCATTATTGAAGTAGCTACATTTCTCGGATTTGCATCACATTTTCCTCTGGTCTGGAATGAGTAACCATATTTTACATAATTATAATTTTGAATAATTTGAGTTTAAATACTTGTGACTACTTTGGGAGATTAATTATTCACTCTAATTGTGACCTCACTGTACTGACTTTACAGATGAAGAAACTGACCAGGGCATCTAAGCTAGTTAAAGATTGGAGGAGAGATTCGAACCCAGGTCTTCTTGACTCCCGGTCCAGTGCTCTATCGACTATCCCCTGTGGTGTGCATTTTCTTTAAACCCACAAGACTAAATGGCCTAATAATAACATGTCTGAGTCACATAATACGTGCACATTTCTACTCGTGTATTTATAGAAAGGAAGGATATATATCTGATAACTGATATCAGATCAAAGACAACCATAACTCTGATGAATATTCTCCATTGCATTTTTCCTGAGTTTTGAATTCCTAGCTAGGATGGTTTGACTTTCGTGTGTGTGTGTGTGTGTGTGTGTGTGTGTGTGTGTGTGTGTGTGTGTATAAATTTAAGAGAGAATATATATAATATAATATATAATTTAAGACAGAAGGTAAGGGTTAAAATTTTTTTAAAAATAAATATATATTTAATACATATTTAAATATATGAAAATATAAAAATAATTTATATATTAATCTTAGTTTATTATATAATATATAGATAATATAATATATAATCTTAATTATATATAAATCTTAAATTATTTTATATTTTATATATTTGTATTTTGAATATAAGTATATATTTTTATATTTTAATTTTAAGACAGAAGGTAAGGGTTAAAAACTTATTTTTTAACCCTTACCTTCGGTCTTAAAATCAATAGTAAGTATTGGTTCCAAGGCAGATGTGTGGTAAGGGCTAGGCCAGTGATTCCCAAAGTGGGCGCCACTGCCCCCTGGTGGGTGCTGCAATGATCCAGGGCAGTGGTGATGGCCACAGGCACATTTATCTTTCCTATTAATTGCTATTAAAATTTTAAAAAATTAATTTCCAGGGGGCTAAGTAATATTTTTTCTGGAAAGGGGGCAGTAGGCCAAAAAAGTTTGGGAACCACTGGGCTAGGCAATGACTTGTCCAGGGTCACACAGCTGAGAAGTACCTGAGATCAGATTTGGATCCAGAACTTCCAAGTCCAGTTCTCAATCCAGATTTGAACCTATGACCTCCTATCTTTAGGCCTGACTCTATCCACCAAGCCACCTCACTTCCCCAGCTTTACTTATATTGTCTTGTTCTCTGTATGTATTGTTTCTTGGATCCAACTTCCTACACTTTGTATCAGTTCCTCCAAGTCTTCTGGTGTTTCTCTGGATTCTTCATTCATCATTCCCTAATGGTGTAGTGATGTTCTCTTCCTTTCTTGGACCAAATGTGGGTCTTCCCTTGGAGACTCAGCCCTGATCCACTGGGATACCAACCACCAGTTACCACTGGCTGCCATAATGTTCTTAAATGCATAAAATAAACCCATGGGTTGATGAAGGGAATAAATTATGTTGAAATATCCAAACAGGGTCCTAGACCCCCCCACTTTAGGAACCCATCAAACCTTGCGTTTGAAAAGAACAAAATCTGAAAGCTGATGAGAGACCATTTGGGTTGGAAATGAAGAATCTAGGAAAGGATTTAGAGTTAGATCATTCACGCCAAGGCTTCTTTTAGAGGCGAGGACACCTGGGTCCAGACAGTGCCCGAGGCCACACAGAGCATGGACGCCGAGATGTTAACCCAGGTCCCCGATTCTAAACTCATTCTTTCCACATACACCCCCCTATTGGCTGTTTCAGCTCTTTGGGGCCTCAGGCTTGATCACCATAACTTAAACCTCCCTGGGTTCCTTTCTTCCCCATCCGAAGTGCCTAGAGTTGTTGAACAATTTGGGTCTCAAACTGACTGGTTTTCTATAAATGGATCCATCCACTCGCTCGTGGTCAATTTCCAGTATTCTGGCGGAGTGAAGCAGGTTCAAGGAGGGAGCTGGACCACAGTGGATTTTATGAACCACGAATGAACAATGTTGGCCAGATCTGGGATTTGCCAGCTGCTCAGACGCCAGGCTGAGGGCTCCTCTTGTCTTCTTCTCCGAAGTCCTAACTTGTGCTTTGCATCAGTTTTAAATTTAAGACTTGGAGAGTCTACACGGTATTGTGGCACACAATAGCAACCCACTGTGGGGAAAGGAGATCATGAGACTTGGTTGGAACCAGGAGATCTGGGTTTGAATCCTGCTTTTGATGCTGTCAA
Organism: Gracilinanus agilis; assembly: GCF_016433145.1. Taxonomy (NCBI): domain Eukaryota; kingdom Metazoa; phylum Chordata; class Mammalia; order Didelphimorphia; family Didelphidae; genus Gracilinanus; species Gracilinanus agilis. Next base: position 754,611,214 of record NC_058130.1, read on the forward strand.
TGGGGTACAGTCATGGACAAATTCCTTTATGTCTGAGCCTCAGTTTCCTCATCTGTAGAATGGGGTTGATTACCCATGCACGACCCACCTACCCGGGCTGTTGCTTTATGATCCTCAAAGTGCTTTGGAAATGTGGGTTTTAATATTTGCTTCCTTTCCGGAGATGCTATGACTCTCCAGGGGTTTTAACCCTCATTTTCTGAGGAATTTACTTCTTTCTCCTTCGCTTCCCCAATCCCTCCTGAGTGTAAACTTAGAGGAATTTTTTTAAAAACCTTTGGTGGAATAAAATGAACTCTAGTTGGCTGGGGCTATGGGTTGGGGCACAGAAGGGAAGACAAGACTGGAGAACGACCAGCTTCTAATTTGTCACCTTCTCTCTTTCCTTACAGTGTTTGAACTGGTCAACCAGGGGTGAGTATCCGGGCCAGGAGCTCCGCCATGTTGCCCAAGGGCTGGAGGGCCTAATTACATTTTACATGGACCTAACTAGATTTTTTTTTTTTTTTTTTTGCCAATGAACGTTTAGGCCTGTAATGGAAGTGCCAACAGTTAAGCCGCTGACGGAGGATCAGGCCCGATTCTACTTTCAAGATCTGATCAAAGGCATCGAATACTGTAAGCGGGCCTTGCCCAAGTCCGGGAGGAGAGTGGGCTCTCCAGGAGGGTGGAGCCATTTCTGGTTTTCCTGAATTTCCTTGTGGGAGTGGGGAAATTTGAACATTCTCTAAGATGGAGTCACAAACTGCCTAAAGCTCTGCTGTACATGCGGCAGATTGTTTTTGTTTTGTTTAGTCACATCTGACTTTTTGTGACCCCGATTTGGGGTTTTCTTGGCAAAGATATTGGAGTGATTTGCCATTTCCTTCTACAACTTATTTAACAGATGAGAAAACTGAGACAAACAGGGTGAAGTGACTTGCCCAGGGTCACACAGCTAGTTGGCCATTTCCTTCTCCAGCTCATTTGACAGATGAGAAAAATGAGGCAAACACAGTGAAGTGACTTGCCCAGGGTTACACAGCTAGTTTGCCATTTCTTTCATTTGTCAGATGAGAAAACTGAGGCAAACACAGTGAAGTGTCTTGCCCAGGGTCACACTAGTAAGTATCTAAGGCTGGATTTGAACTCAGTTCTTCCTGACTTCAGATCCAGTGTGCTACCTAGATGCCTCATGAAGACATGTTTAGATTTCCCAAGTCTTGCCTCTCTTATTTGGGAGCCAGGCTCAATGAAAGCAATCAACCATAAAATGTGACAGTTTTTGGAAAAGAAGGATAATTTGTGGAGTTTCGCTTCCCGTTATTGGCCGTCAGTCTTTAGTGGGAGTTAGTGCTCCCCACAGCGCAGAGAATGCTGGGTCTGGAGTCAGAAGACTCAATTTTGTGAGTTGAAATCTGGCGTCAGGCTCTTACTTGTTGTGTAGTCTTGTTTGCCTCAGTTTCCTCATCTGTCAAATGAACTGGAGAAGGAAACAAGAAACCATTCCAATATATCTCTACCAAGAAAACCCAGAATTGGACATGACTGAAATGATCAACAACAGAAAAAACTTTTATTGGGAACAGACGATGGACTTATGTCTCCCCTTTTCCTTTTTCTTTTTCTCTTTTTCTTTCTTAAACCTTTACCTCCTGTCTTATAATCAATACTATGTATTGGTCCCAAGGCAGAAGAGCAGTAAGAGCTAGGCAAAGTGACTTGCCCAGGGTCACACAGCTAGGAAGTGTCTGAGACCAGATTTAAACCCAGGACCTCCTGCCTCCAGGCCTGGCTCTTGATCCAATGAACCACCCAGCTGCCCCCGTCTCCCTCTTTCTCTCAGAGCAGGGTTGGAATTGGGGCAGTGGAGGGGGATGAGGAGAAAGCAGAAACTCTGGGAAAAATCAGGCCATGAGCTTTGCTACAAGATACCGACTTCCAGACTCCCGGCCAGCCTTGATTATCCCTGGGGGGAATTTGAAATTTTCCCTGACAGTTTTTCCCCTTCTAGAAGGTGGAAAAAGCATGCGGATTGGTCTCCGGAGGTCTGGGTTTGAGTCCAGGCTGCCATTTTCCAGCTGTGTGACTTTGGCTTCACCTTAACTCTTCCATTTGCTCGTCTGTAGAATGGGGACAGTACTGGGTCGGTTCTGGGAGTGCAGGAGCTTTTTTTACGTTATCCCGAGGCTGACGTGAACCTCCTTCCACCCCAGTGCATTACCAGAAGATCATCCACCGGGATATAAAGCCTTCCAACCTCTTGGTTGGAGAGGATGGACATATCAAGATTGCCGACTTTGGCGTGAGCAACGAATTCAAGGGAACCGATGCCCTCCTCACCAACACCGTGGGCACGCCCGCCTTCATGGCACCTGAAACGCTGTCTGAGACTCGGAAGATCTTCTCTGGGAAGGTAGGATGGGCAGGCAGTTAGGGATGGAGGCGTCCCTTTGTCTGGTACCTCGGGGAGCCTTTGTAAGGGACTTTAGAAGGAGAGAAGAGCCTTTAATTATACATTGGTTGTGTGCTTAGTGCCAGGCAAGCAGGATGATCCGGGTCCTCTAGGGATTCATAGCCTGTCAAAGGGGCATAGGGAGCATCTTGGCATGGAGGTGCCGGGAGGTGCCAGGGAGAGCTGGTTGGGGTGAGAAGAACTCACTAATCGGAGCTGGGTGACCTTTGAGCTGTGTCCAAGGCTGGGGGACGGTCTAGGGGGAGACGAGGATGATGGAGTGGGGATGGCTTGGGAAGTAGATTGAAGGCTTCCTTCTAGACAAGACAAGGCAAAAGGTCACCTGTCGGGGTAGCCAGGAGGTTCAATGAGTGGCTAGAGAGACAGACCCAGAGATGTGAAATCCTGGCTTCCAATGTGGCCTCAGACATTTCCTAGTTGTGTGACTCTGGGCAAGTCACTTAACTCTAGTTGCCAAGCCCTTACCGCTCTTCTGCCTTAGTATCCATTCTAAGACAGAAGATTTGGGTTAAAAAAAGCAAAACAAAACAAAACATAAATTCATGGGGACAGCCAGTTGGCTCAGTAGACCTGGAGTTGGGAGGACCTGGGTTCAAAAGTGACTTTAGACTACTGTGACCCTGGGCAAGTCACTTAACTTTCATTGCTTAACTCTTACCACTCTTCTGCCTTGGAACACATAAAGACAGAAGGTGAGTTTTAAAAAAAAACATCACCTATCAGACTCGGGGGATTCAGGGTAGTAGATAGTGCTAGGCGGGGAGACCTCGGATTGATGATGCTGGCTGCGTGACCCTGGGCAAGTCACTTAACTTTCATTGCTTAATTCTTACCACTCTTCTGCCTTAGAACCAATAAAGACAGAAGGTGAGAGTTTAAAAAAAAGAAAGTCACCTATCAGACTTGGGGGGCTCAGGGTAGTGGACAGAGCTAGGCAGGGAGACCCCAGATCGATGATGCTGGCTGCGTGACCCTGGGCAAGTCACTTAACTTTTCATTGCTTAATTCTTACCACTCTTCTGCCTTGGAACCAATAAAGACAGAAGGTGAGAGTTTAAAAAAAAGAAGGTCACCTATCAGACTTGGGGGGCTCAGGGTAGTGGACAGAGCTAGGCAGGGAGACCCCAGATCGATAATGCTGGCTGCATGACCCTGGGCAAGTTAAGTTACCTGTAAGAGGGAGCTCTACGTGAATGCTTGCAGTGTCCCTGCAGGGCGGTTTCAAGGCTAACAGGGGACTGTTGCTGCTACTGAGGGCTTTGCAAACTGAAGAATGCCGGTTGTTCATGTGCGATTGTACGTGTATAAGGCAGATCGAATTGCTTGCCATCTCAGGGAGGGGAAAGGCAGAGAGGGAGGGAGGAGACAATCCGGAACTCAACATTTTAGAAAATGAATATTAAAAATTGTTTTTATACGTAATTGGGAAAAAAGAAAATATTATTGAATAAAAAAAAAAGATTTCCGTTGTTTCTGCTGCTGCCCTTGTTATTATCTCCATCCCACTTGCCGGGGCATCTTCTCTTTTCAGGCTCTGGACGTCTGGGCCATGGGAGTGACCTTGTACTGCTTTGTCTTCGGCCAGGTAACTCAGTGGTCATCTTCTCCCCCCGAGTCCTACCTGGTCGGTCATAGGAGGGCGCGGGATGGTGCCCCTCTGATCATCAAGCATTCCCTCCTGTATAATCACAGAGCTGGGAAGGACCTTCGAGACCTTTTTTTTACACATGGGGAAACTGAGGCCTGGGGTCCTGAAGTGACTTTGCCTAGCATCGCACAGGTAGTAAATAAGTGAATAACCAGAATTTTAACCCATGTCTTAGGACTCAAAATCCAGCATTCATATGTTGATACTGGCCCAACTGGATAAAAACTGTGTTGAGTCTCTTATATTCAAAGGGGCACCACAGTGCCTAGGCTGGGAGTCCAAATGTAGTCTCGGACACAAGCTCTGTGATTCTGGGCAAGTTAATTGAGTTGGCTGCCTCAGTGTCCTCCTCTGTAAAATGGACTGCCTTTCAGGATTGTTGTAAGGATACAGCGAGGTCTTATAGCAAACCTTAAAGCATTATACAAATGCTAACTAGTCATCTCATCATAACTATTACTATTATTAGTATCACCATTATCCCGGGTCTACCTCAGTTTCCCCAACTAGGACACACATCCTGGCCCTCCCCAGACTAAGTGGTCAGAGGATGGTCCCTTTGACACAAGGGCTGTCTGTCCTTTCATGAATGTTCCCAGAGAGATGAATGGGAGCCAGCCAAAGCTGTGCTGGTAAATGTTTAACAACCATCTCTCTGGGAGGGAAAATGTAGGTACAGCATACTTTTAACTGCGATCTGCACCATTTCCGTTTTCTCCCTCATTTTCCCAAGTCTAGACAATCAAAGAAGCAAGCCCTGATTTGCAGCATTTGCAGTTAGTTTCCAAGGTGTAAATGCTCCCCCTGAAAATTAAACAATCGGCTCTCTGGAGCTCATACCGGTTGGCTTCAGCATACCACTGGAGCCAACTGATTCCTCCCTCTCGGACTCTTTTCTCTAGTGCCCTTTTATGGATGAACGGATCTTGTCTTTGCACAGTAAGATCAAAAGCCAGGCTCTGGAGTTCCCAGACCAGTAAGTACCACCAACCCCTCCAGAATCTATCTGAAACTTATTCCCTTTTCTTTATTCGCAGGGCCGCTGCCCTAATTCTGGCCTTCAGTGCCTCTGTTTCCCATCTCCGTGCCTTTGCACAGGCCATCTCCCTTGTTTGGAATGCCTTCCTTCCTTACCTGTAGTAACAGAGTTCCTTTCTTCCTTTAAGATGTAGTTAAGGGGGCAGCTGGGTAGCTCAGTGGATGGAGAGCCAGGCCCAGAGATGGGAGGATCTGGGTTCCAATCTGGCCTCAGACACTTCCCAGCTGGGTGACCCTGGGCAAGTCACTTCACCCCCATTGCCTATCCCTGACCACTCTTCTGCCTTGGAACTAATACACAGTATTGACTTCAAGATGGAAGGTAAGGAAGGTTTTTTTTTTTAAAAAAAGATGTAGTTAAGGCACCACTTTCTGTAGGAAGTCTTTCCTGGTCTTCCCAGTAGCTAATGCTCTCCCCACCAAACCACCTTATATTTATTCTGTTTATATTTATGTATTTATATTTCCATATTTATGTTTATTTTATATTTGCATATATAGTTATAATATATTTAATATTTACATATCTATTTATAGTTCTTTATATTTATAAATATATTTATAAACCACCTTCTCCTTATATTTATACTCTATATATTGACATTTGTGCTTGTCTCCCCTATTAGAATGTAAGCTTCTTGAGGGCAGGACTTGTTTTTTGCCTTTTTTTGTTTTTAAACCCTCACCTTCCATCTTAGAATCAATACTGTGCATTGGTTTTAAGGCAGAAGAGTGGTAAGGGCTAGACAATGGAGTGAAGGGACTTGCCCAGGGTCATGCAGCTGGGCAGTGTCTGAGGTCAGATTTGAACTCAGGACCTCCCATCTCTGGGCCTGGCTCTCCATGCACTGAGCCACACAGCCTCCCCTGTTCTTGTCTTTCTTTGGGTGGCCGGCTGACCATCTCTTCTCTCCGTCCCCAGGCCCGATATTGCCGATGATCTGAAAGACTTGATCGTACGCATGTTGGACAAGAACCCCGAGTCCAGGATCATCGTTCCTGAAATCAAGGTACTGCGGGCCAGTCCAGACACGGGCGCTGCCAGGCTTGGGGCGTGGGCACGGGCAGCAGGCACATCATGTGGCTTAATCTCTGTCCTGTGTGCTTTGACGTGTTTGGCTGACCTCCCCGGGGCACGAGCCTCTGCTTCCCCTGCCCAGCCCGGGCTCCCCGCTGCCGTCAGGGGCTGGAGCTGATCTGCCTCCTCCTCCCCTCCCATATCGGGCCCCCAGAGAATGGCGATGGCATTGTCTGGTCCCCTTCGCTGGCCCGTTCAGGATGCACCATTGTGGCTGTTGAGTTGGGTCCGGCTCTGTGGTCTCTGATCCTTGGTGAATGCCTGGAGCTGTCCGGGGTGCTTAGGGGAGCCGCCCGGGGTCCTACAGAGGAGCAGGAGGCTTTGTCCACACAGCCCCCCTCCCTCCTTGAGCTGCCTGACCGGGAAATCTGGGCTTTGTCCCTGGCCAACGAGTGGAAGCGACTTTGGAACCCCAAACTATGTTCGAAGGAGGAGGAATGTGATATTTCTTGGGAAGGCAGTCTGGGAGCAAGTCCTAAACAGGGGGAAGGTTCAGGGCTCCTGGATTCTCTTTTTCCAGCTTTGGGTCCAGTTACTGTCTTCTCCGAGCCTTGTTTGTGCCCTTCTGTGAAATGGGGAGACAACTCATAGGATCGCCCCAAGATCACAAAGGGACTTAAAAAGCCATCTTGTCCACAGCCTTCATTTTACAAATGAGGAAACTGAGGCCCTTAGAGGGGTCAAATAGGGACGAAGCTAACAAGTCAGGATTTGAACTCCCGCCCAGCTGACTCTTCACTTCAGGGCTGGGATGAGCAAACGGGGGGATTATCGGGTTGGAGGCAGGGTGGTGTTGGGAGCGGGATCCAAGGCAATAAGAATTCTCCCATGTCATCACAGCCTTAGCAGGATTTAAAGTGGTTCTCCAGAGTGGATCTGGAAACAAGTCCAAGGTGTTGGTGATTCGTGGTCCTTCCTCTTGCCCTTTCCATATTTCCTTCTGATTCTCTCTCCTCCTGCTTCCTGCCACCATCCATCTGCCTGGCCTGCCCACCCCCATGCGTGCATGTCTGCCCGGGGGGCTCTCCCCTCTCTGCCCTCCTCCGTGCATGCCCCTTCTGTCCAGCCGGCAGGTCATCGTGCTGCTTTCCGCCCTCCTGGAGGTGCTCCCCGCCCCTCACCCCTCCTGTTGTTCATTGAAGCTGCACCCCTGGGTCACAAGGCACGGGGCGGAGCCGCTGCCCACGGAGGATGAGAACTGCACCTTGGTGGAGGTGACGGAAGAGGAGGTGGAGAACTCTGTCAAACACATCCCCAGCCTGGCAACCGTGGTAAGGCGGGCAGAGCCCCCTGAGTGCAGAGACAAAGAGAGAGAGGAAGGCAGGAGCCACCGACCTCAAGAGGGCCCACCGGAGGCATTGGGGAGCAGGGAGAAGTGGGGGGTCTTAGCTTCCTGGCTAAGGACCCCTTGGAGCCCCACTTCTGTAATATTGGAGATGGGGACGCTAACAGCTGGAAACCCTGAATTCCGTGCCCAGAGGAATTGGAGATAGGGTGCGGGAGGAAGAAAATGGGTTGGCCGTTGGGTTGTGAGTTGGAGAGATTTCTGAGGGACCCATTGACCACTTAGAGCTGGGGCTGACACAGCCAAATCTCAGAATGGCCTTCACTGGAATGAGTGGACCAATATGAGGTCAGTTTTCACCATCTGAGAGAGAGAGAGCCCAGGGCTCTCACTTGTAAATATGTGATTTCCTTGCAATAGAGAAGTCCCCAGTGAAGAAACTCCCTCCGCCCATGCAGGTTAGCAGCTTTTCTGCAATTTATAGACTTAGAGGGTTAAATGACTTGCTTATGGTCACACAGCCAGCATATGCCAGAGGTGGGATTTGAACCCAGATCTCCCTGGCTTCAAGGGAACACTGTGGGCCCATGAACAACTATGCTGCCTCTCTCAAAAAAGTCTGGACAAGAGCAGCTAGGTAGCACAGGCTTGGAGTTGGGAGGACTTGGGTTCAAATCTGGTCTCAGATACTTTCTAGCTGTGTGACCCTGGGAAAGTCACTTAACCCCATTTGCCTAGCCCTTGCCCTTCTGTCTTAGAGTTGGATAGAAAATAAAGGTTTTGAAAGAAAGCCTAGATAGATCTTTCCTTCTGCCCCAGCAGACAGGACTCAATCTCCTACGATACCCGATGTCTTTATCCCTGAAATTTAGGCTTACCCCAAAGGGAGAGTCTGGAGGAGCTTGGCGCCCCCCCAAGTGCTGGGCCCAGAGATAGAAGCTGGCTCCCCGGCTAGTCGAAGAATGACTCTGACAGTACCATATGGATAAACAGGTTGTGCTCCAGCTCCCTCCCGCAGGCTCGCCAGAAGCCTGCCAATCTGCCCAGCAGATCCCTGACCTTCCCTCGTGGGGTCTCCCAGTGAGGCACCGAGGATGGCTCGTCAGACAAGGCGAGAGAAGCGATTGTGGAGTCCAAGGGCTTTAGGGTCAGCCTTGATGGGGCCACTGTACACTTCCTAAGGTCTGGAACGCTCAGCTTGGAGTCCCTTCCCTTCTCAGGAAGAGGAAGAATCCTAGACTTGCACTCGCTCAGCTCTGCCCCTGCCGGACCCCCGACCCCCCTTGCCTCCTCACACACTCACTCTGTATCTCTCTCATTCCCCCCCTCACCCCTCCTGGCCTTCGAGCCTCTCCTGAGCCTGGAATTCATGAACATCCTTCTCCTCTCTTTCTCTAGGGTCTCTGCATGTCAATCACAACTTAAAACCTACCCACGCCTCTTGACTCTTCTCTGTCTTCCCCCGAGAGTGCCTTCTCTGCACCTGGTGGGGTGGGCCTGCTCTCTCTGGCTCCCCTGAATTTATGCCATCCCTTGGGCAGTGGGTGCAACTCCAGCCTGGGGAAAGGGAGGTGTTGAGCGTGGAGTCTTTCGGACCTGATCCAAAGAGGCTCCGAATGGTGGCTCCAAATTGTCCTTGGAAAGCAGCTGGGCTTGAGCTCTCAGCCCTAGAGGCTGGAGAGGGCAGCCTTTTACCCATGTGCCTTTGAGGGTTCTTCTTCCCCCTCTCCTGGGCATTTAAGTAAAACTTGAAGATCATTGGAGAAGTTTGGGGACGTCCAGAAGGCACCAGCCCAGCTGGACATGCCCTGGGATAGCTCAGGGAGGAGGGGACAGGGGCAGTACTGGGCTATAAGAAAACTTGAGGGAACTGGGGGTGTTTAGCTCAGGGAAGAAGACTTTTAATGGGGGAGAAGTGGAGCATATGACCTCAACTTTTAGATACTGAAAGGGCTGCCCCTTGGGAGAAGAAGAAGAAGAAATTTTCCTTCTTGACCCCAGAGAGTAGATCTGGGAACTATGGAGGAAGGTTACAGAGATGCAGATTTAAGTTTGATGGCAAGAAAAACTTTCTAGCAGTTTATTTATTAAAAAAATAAATAAAATGGATTATACCCAGGAGTTAGTGGGAGCTTGGAGGCACAGTGGTTAGAACATTGGCCTTAAAGTCAGGAAGACCTGAGTTCAAATTCTTCTTCAACTACTAGCCATGTGACCCTGAGGACAAGTCATTTAACCTCTATCTGCCTCAGTTTCCTCATCTATAGAATGAGGATAAGAACAATACTTAACTCCTAACGCTGTTTTGAGATAGCACGTAAATCACTTTGCAAACCTTAAATGACTATTTAATCGTGCTTTCCCCCTCATAGGAAGTTCATAGGCTCTTAGCTCTCAAGCTAGAAGGACTCTAGCCAAACCTCCCATTTTATAGTCAGGGAAACTGAGGCTGAGAGAAATTAAGTGACTTGCCCTGGGTAGAATAGTTGGTGATTGTCAGAGATAAGATCTTTACACAGAGGCGAAGAGGCCACTGCAGAGAGGATGCCTGTCCAAGTATCAGACGAGATGGATGATCCCCAAGATCTCTTCCAACTCCAAGATTCCATGATTCCTGAGAGCAAGGCCTGCTGTGCCCTTGGTAGAACTTTGTGGGGAAGTCTTCAGTTCTCTTCCCCCACATGGGTCTCCCTTCCTCAGCTTTCTGGGATTGGACAGCTCCCTGTCCTTGGTCCTGAAACTACTTGACTCCCCCCATCTGCCTTCCTCCAATGTGGGAAAAAGCAGTCCATTAATATTTAATGAATGGCTTATTATATGCCTGGACTTGGGATCAGCTCAGAGTATACAAAGAAAGACAAAAATACAGTCTCTGCTATCAAGGAGTCCACATTCTAATGGGTGAGAAAACACGTCTATTGCTATGGACCCAATATTTGCAGACAAGATGGAAGGTCATCTTAGAGGGGAAGAAATTAGTAGCTGGAAGCTTGGGAAGGACCACCTGAAGGACAAATAAAGCAGCCCTGGCTGGCTTGAGTTTATCTACGCCTCCTAGGCTATCTAGAGAGAATTAGTTCATAAAATAAACCCAATGGATGCAAGGCACCAGGGCGATACAGAGATATCTCTGGCATAATCTTTTTTTCTTTTTCTTAATCAGGCATGATTGCAACACAGAGCTGGGAGGGAGAGCTGTATTTGAGGTGACAGATTCCAGATTTTAAAAGATTTTAATGTGTTTAGACCTATCTGTAAAAATGAACAAGGTCACACAGAATGGGAATAAATGTAAAGTTATGCACATAGGTCCAAACAGTCAATACCAGCACAGGACGTAGGAGGCCTGGCAGTTCATAGTGGACAGTAAGTTCAATGCTAATTGATAATGACACAGTAGCCAAAAAAACTGGTGCATTTTGTCATTGGCCACTTTAATAGAAGCGTAGAATCCAGAAGAAATGAGGTGATGGCTGTGCTGGACTCAGTGCCAGGCAGGCATCTTCTTAAAAATATATTTATGAATATATATATAAATATATAGGCATATACATATAAAATTAAAACTCTTTCTTTCTTAGAATCTATACTGTGTATTTGTTCCAAGGCAGAAGAGTGGTAAGGGCTAGGCAGTGGGAAGTTAAGTGACTTGTCCAGGGTCTCACATAGCTAGGAAGTATCTGAGGCCAGATTTGAACCCAGGACTTCTAATCTCCAGGCCTGGCTCTCTATCCAGTGAGCCACCAAGCTGGCATAGGACACTGTCTTTTAAGACAGATGTTGACATGCTGGAGTATATCCTAGGGAGCAGGCCTATGATGAGGAGGGACTTTGAAAAGAAGTGATAAATGCCAGCTGGAAGAAGAGGGGTGTTTAATTTTGAGGAGACTCAGGTAGAAGACTTTCACCTTGAAAATTCAGATATGTTCTTAGTGGGATGAGGGGAGATACCAGTAAAAGGCAGGTTTCAGGTCTATGTGAAAGGAATACATTTTTTTTAAACCCTTAACTTCTGTGTATTGGCTCCTTGGTGGAAGATTGGTAAGGGTGGGCAATGGGGGTCAAGTGACTTGCCCAGGGTCACACAGCTGGGAAGTGACTGAGGCCAGATTTGAACCTAGGACCTCCTGTCTCTAGGCCTGGCTCTCAATCCACTGAGCTACCCAGCTGCCCCAGGAATACATTTTTATCAGAGCTAAGTCATGGCAATTAGCTCGTGAGGGGCAGATGTGTCACAATCAGCATCCATGAAGGTGCTCCTTCTTCCCCATGCTGAGAAAATCATGGATCCTGGAAACAATCTGCTAGCATTTGAAGGATGATTTAGCATCATCATTTAGAGCTGGAAGGGACCTTGGAGGTCACTGAAAACAGCCTTCTCATATGACGAATGGGGAAACTAAGACCCAGAGATGTTGTGCTTTGCCCAGAGTCACAGAGCTAGTAAGGGTCTGAGATGAAACTTGAACCCAGGTCCTCCTCTACACGTTCAGCACTCTCTCCAGTCTACACTCTGCCTCTCATAGCACCAGGAGAGAGTAGAATCGGGCGGGGGGGTGAGTTATAAGGCTGTTGTTATGGGACAGTCAAGGTAAGGGTGATGGGAACCAGGTCCAGGAGGACAGGCAATAGTAGTCCGCGTAAAGGAATTGATCAGGAAGCATTTATTGAGCACCTTCTATCTGCTGGAATTGAGGAGCATTTTGCAAGAAGGGCTGATTGGACGTAGAGAGGCAGAGCTCTCTCTTGGCCCCTGGTTGGGCCTCTTCAGGCAGGAGCAGAGCATCTTAGTGAAAGGGCTCTGCCTAGATTGGATCCCTGGGACTTAGAGGGGCCGCCGTCATGGCAGAGAAGGTCCAGGAGACCAGGGGCCTGAGGGGAGAGAGAAGGTCAGCCTGACCGTCCTCGGCGCCCGAGCAGTCGTTAACGTAGCCATCTCTTGCCCTCCAGATTCTTGTGAAGACGATGATCCGTAAACGATCCTTTGGGAACCCCTTTGAGGGCAGCCGGCGGGAAGAGCGCTCTTTGTCTGCTCCTGGAAACCTGCTCACGTGAGTGCCCTTCTCCTCCCTTCTTTCCTCGCTCCCTCCCTCCAGCCTGCATAGGGGCCCGCGAGCCCCAAAGGAGAAGGTCTCCAGCTTCGTTTGTCATCTTCGGGCAGGGGTCCTCTCTGGGCATGGGACCGTCTGCCCTAGAACCATGAGTAAGTCACGTGGACCTTCACTGTGAAATGGGGAGGAAGAAGATGTGTAGAAGCCGCACTAAGCCTTTGGGGAGGAGGAAGAATGCAAAGCAGTGTGGTATAGTGGGTAGAGTGTTGAGAGTCAGAAAGACTTGAGTTCAAATCTTACCTCAGACACTTTTTAGCTGTGCGACTCTGTTTAAGTAATTTAAACTTTCTTGACTTGGTTTCCTCATCTGTAAAGTGAGAAGGTTGTACTCATTGGCCACTCAGGGCCCTTCTTGTTCAAAAATCTATATCCTGTGAAGCTCACAAGGTCATATATAATACCCAGTGGCCCTTCTTGGTAAAGGAAGCCAATAGTGACCAGCCTGGGACATATTGTGAATGAAATTATTTGGCCCCTTCTTCATCCTTTCCTTTTTTGGCCTCCAACCTATATTCTGTTCTTACAGGGTCTTACTGTCAGCCAATCCCCTCTAGAAGGCTTTAGTATAATGAAGACAAAGTGTAATCCTCCCCAAGGTGGGGTTCTTGACCAAGGAAAAATCTTTAGAAACTAAAAGAACGAATCTTGGATGGCAGAATTTTAGGTTTAGGCATAGGCTTCATAGTAGGGGGAAATCTAGGCAGCTGGGTGATGTGGTACCCAGAGTTATGGACCTGTAAGTCAGGAGGACCCGAGTTTGAATTCTGCCCCAAACACTTACTAGCATGTGTGACCCTGGGCAAGCCACTTAACTTCTGTTTGACTCAGTTTCCTCATCTATAAAATTGGAATAAAAATGGCACCTACCTTACATGGTTGTTCAGAGGACCAAGTGAGATAGCTTTGCAAACCTATATTTAAAAAACCTATATAAATGATATGTTTGTCTGTCTGTCTATCCATCTATCTATCTATCTATCCATCCATCCATCCATCATCCATCCATCTATCTATCTATCCATCTATCCATCCATCCATCCATCCATCCATCCATCCATCCATCCATCCATCCATCCATCTATCTATCTATCTATCTATCTATCTATCTATCTATCTATCTGTCTGTCTGTCTGTCTGTCTGTCTGTCTGTCTATCTGTCTATCTGTCTATCTGTCTATCTGTCTATCTACCTACCTATCTATCTATCTGTCTGTCTGTCTATCATTTAAACCTCTACTTTCTGCCTTAAACAACTCTAAGACAGAAGAGCACAGGCTAGGCAAACAGGGTGATATGACTTGCCCAGGGTCACACACAGCTAGGAAGAGTCTGAGACTAGACTTGAACCCAGGACCTCCCATCTCCAGTCGTGGCTCTCTCTCCATCGAGCCACCTAAGTGCTCCTCAGCAAACATTGCTTAAACACATACTATCTATCGAGTACCCTGCTGGGGACTGGATATAAAAGGACAGGAATAAAGTAGGGCAGCCCCTGCCCTCAAGGAGTTTCCACTACTGAAAGGAGAGAACTAATTCTCACGACATTCCTCCCAAAGCCTCCATGTAAAGACAGCCCAGGGGATTCTCTGTTTCCCGTCAGCCTTACTCCTTAATTCTCCATCACCATGTCTTCTCTCCTCCACTCCAGCTTCTTTTGGGGCCTTTTCTCCCCATTAGACTGAGCTTCTTGAGGGCAGCAGTTGCCTTTCCTCTTCTCATTTACATCCTGAGTGCTTAGCACACAGTGCCTGGCACATAGTGGGCACTTACTAAATGTTTATCATATTGTACAGAGAAGTAACTTCAAAAATATATTATAAATATTGTTAAACCCTGACTTTCTGTCCTAGTAACACTCTTAAGACATAAGGGCAAGGGTTAGGCAAACGGGGCTGAGTGACTTGCCCAGGATCACATGGATTTGAACTTTGGTCCTCCTGACTCCAGGTCTAACACTCTATCCATCGAGCCACCTAGCTATCTTATAGACACAAAATATTTATTTTTTTCATCAGTTTTGGGGAAGGGATTTCCTCCATTGGTGCAGGTTGGCACCTTCTCTATAACTTAGAATCTTAGAGTTCTGAGAGGTGACTTGCCCAGGGTCACACAGTCAGGGATGAATCAGAGGTAGATTTTTTTAAAAATTATTGTAACCCTTTACCTTCCGTCTTGGAGTCAATATTGTATATTGGCTCCAAGGCAGAAGAGTGGTAAGGGTAGGCAATGGGGGTCAAGTGACTTGCCCAAGGTCACACAGCTAGGAAGTGACTGAGGCCAGATTTGAACCTAGGACCTCCCCTCTCTGGGCCTGGCTCTCCATCCACTGAGCTACCCAGCTGCCCCCCAGAGGTAGATTTTGAACCAAGTTTGGGCAGGGATCCTCTCTGGGAGGACTCAGGTATTATTTCTCTACCCACCCAATCGGTTAGCACTAAGTGCTTTCTGTATATCAGGCTTTGTATGTATTAAGCGCCGGGGATACACCGTGGAAAGCAAAACAGTCCCTTCCCTCATAGTGCTTTACACTCAAACTAGGGGGACAACATGTGTAAAATCCATACTGAAGAGATGCAGGGCAACCTTAGAGAGGGGGCACTGGCAGCTGGGGGAGCCTTCTGGAGGAAGATCCTCCACATACAGTGGCATTTCAGCTGAGTCTGGAAGGATATCAGCCATTTTCAGAGGTGAAGGTGAGAAAGGAGAGCACTCTAGGCAAGGAGAACAGCCTAGGCAAAGGATGGAGGTGGGAAATGGAGCAAGAAGCCTAGCAAGCAGACCAGAGAATCTGGGGAAGAGTGTCATATGCAAGAAGTCTGGAAAGGAAGAATGATGAACTTGAAATGCCAGACAAGGGGGTTGGTATTTTAACATAGAGGTAATAGGGAGCCACTGGAGTTTACTGAATGTAGGGGGAGGTGGGGTGACATGGTCAGACCTGACATTTAAGAAAATCGTATTAGCAGCAGCACCTCGAGAAGAGATTTGAAGCAGAGACGTTAATTCAGAGGCTACTGCAGTGGTCCAAACAAAAGACTAAATGAGGCGGGCGTGTGGGTGAAGTCAAGGGGACGCCTGTTAGAGATGCTGTGGAATTAGGACTGATAAGACTTGGTATCACATTGACCGAGTGGGGTGAGCGAAAGTGAGGGGCTGGGAATTCTCGTGAGGCTGTAATCTGGTGAGTGAGAGGATGGAGGCGCCCTCCGCAGAAGCAGGATGGTCAGAAGGCGGATGGGTTCAGGGGAAGATCAGGAGTTCTGTTTGAGATGCCTGTGAGAGAGACAGCCAGTGGGCCATGTGAGACTGTAGCTCAGGACACACATTAAGGCTGGATATACACATCTGAGAATCATCTGCATAGAGGTGGTCATTGAACCCCGGGGGAGCCCATGAGGTCAGCCAGGAGGGAAGGAGGGGCCCAGGACACAGTGTTGGGAAGCATTCACAGTTAGACAACAAGATTTGGGGATGATGATTCAACAAAGGAGACTAAATAGAAATGGTCAGGAATATTGGCAGAACCTCGAGAGAGGAGATTGATGGTGATAGATGGTGCCTGAGGCTGCAGAGAGGTCGAAGATTAGCGGAGAAAAGACCATTAGAATTGGAATCTGTCATTACATGTTATTGGCAAAAAATAAAATATCTTTTTTTAAAAAAAGATTTGGCAATTAAAAGACCACTGGTAACTTTTGGGGAAATAGTTTTAGTTAAGTGATGAGATAAGAGACCAGACTGCAGAGGGTTTAGAAATGACATTTCCTAGCTGTGTGACCTTGGGCAAGTCATGTAACCCTGATTGCTTAGCCCATGCCCTTCTGTCTTTGAATTATTACTGAGACAGAAAATAAGGGTTTAAAAGATGGATAGATGGGTGGATGGATGGATAGATATTTAGAGATGGATGGGTGGATAGAGATAGATAGATACATAGATAGATAGATGGATGGATAGATAGAGATGGATGGATAGGTGGAGATGGATGGATGAATATATGAATAGAGATAGATAAATGGTTGAATGGATGGATAGATAGAGATAGATGAATGGATGGGTGGATGAATGGATAGAAAGATAGATAGATGGATAGATAGATAGGTGGATGGATAGATAGAGATGGATGGATGGATGGATAGATAGATATAGATAGATAGGTGAATGGATGGATGACAGATAGATGGATGGATGATGGATGGATAGATGGATAGATGGATGGATGGGAGGATGGATGGATAGAAAGATAGATAGATGGATAGATAGGTGGATGAATAGATAGAGATGGATGGATGGATAGATATAGATAGATAGGTGAATGGATGGATAGATGGATAGATGGATGGATGGGTGGATGGATGGATAGAAAGATAGATAGATGGATAGATAGGTGGATGAATAGATAGAGATGGATGGATGGATGGATGGATAGATATAGATAGATAGGTGAATAGATGGATGACAGATAGATGGATGGATGATGGATGGATAGATGGATAGATGGATGGATGAATAGATAGAGATAGATAGATGGTTGGATGGATGGATAAAGATAAATGGATGGATAGATAGACAAAAATAGAGAAATAAATAGAAAAAAGATAGATAGGCAGACAGAAAGAGAAACAGACAGACAGATAGAGATAGACAGACGGACAGAAATAGAGAAATAGATAGATACGAACAAATAGACAGACAAGTAGAATCATAGAGAGATATTTAGATGGATGGATAGAGTACTTAGTTGTTACTAAGACAGAAAGTAAGTTTTTTTAAAAAATCTTCCTTACCTTCGGTCTTAGTATCAATTCTAAGACAGATAAGCAGCAAGGGCCAGGCAAATGGGAGTTAAGTGACTTTCCCAGGGTCACACAGCTAGAAAGTGTCGGAGGCCAGAGTTGAACTGAGGTCCTCTAGGCCTGGCATTCTATCCACAGTGCTACCTAGTTGCTCCAAGATAAGGATGTAAAAAAATGAATGAGAGGAGAGTGAATGGAGTTCCCAAATACAGATGTCTTTCTCAAGGAGGCCAGCAAAGGGCTTTATTTTTTTTTAAAGTGCACAGAAGACACGGGTGTATTTCCAGGCAGCAGAGAAGACGCCAGTAGCTAGGGAGAGATTGACGATTAACAAGAGTGGATATGCAGATGGTAAGGGATGGGATTAGGGTTGCCCTTTATGAAGAGATGGTGTTAGAGGGATGGGAGGTGAAGTGGCAGGGACAAATGGATTAAGCAGAGGGAAGAGAGGATCGAAGGGGCAAACAAAGTCCCAGAAGAGATGGGAACAGAGGGATCTCGGGCCAGGGTAGAGAGGTTGTCCTTTGCAAGAAAAGCCATCTTTTCCTCTGAGATTAGATCTGAGAAGGAGGAAATGGAGGGGGATGTTGAGGGCTCTCGAGATCAAGGAGTAGGAATGCCTTTACTTTTCTCAGCAAAATCGTAGGCAGCTCCTCTGCTGAAAAGAACTGGAGAGTAACTTAGGAGGCTTGAAGGAAAAACATGTTTAGAGCAGCTGAGGTTGGAGCATTTTGAATGAGTTGGTTTTACTGTGTTCCAACACTCAAGCAAGCAAAAACAATCCCTGTCCTCAGGGAATCTACATTCTAAAGAGAGATGGCCAGGGGAGGAGAGTTTTGGACCAGGATGGTGAGTGAAAGGGGGAATGGCCCTGGGGAGGAGCCCTGAGGCCAGGACAGATCAGAGAGTGGAAGACAGTTGCTGGCCTGGGAATCTGAGTTCAGGGAGGAGGAGGAGGAGAAGGAGGAAGAAGAAGAAGAATTAAACACTTCAGGTAGTGTTGGAGAGAGGATTGTGGGGCAGTGCTGAGGGTCTAGCTGAGATTAGATGATACAAGTTTATAGCACACCAGTCGGTTTGGCTGTGTATCTTTCTCTTATACCACTTGGTGGTGAAGGGAGGAAAGTGGATGTTGGGGGTATTGCAGGGTTGGAGTTTGATGAAGCATGAGTGGCTCCAGCACCAGAGAGGGTGCCAGGGATTTGAGAGCAGAGGACAGGCAAATCGAATTGGTTAATAGTAGCATCAAGATTGAGAAGGGAAGAAGGTGAAGCCAGATGGATGGAAGGACTTGGGGTTATTGGGTGGATTTTTTAAATAAAGAAGAGAATGGTTAAGACATAAGGAGGGGGTAGCTAAGTGGCTCAGTAAATAGAGAGATAGGCCCAGAGGCCAAAGGTCCTGGATTCAAATCTAGCCTCAGACACTTCCTAGCTGTGTGACCCTGGGCAAGTCACTTAATCCCCACTGCCTCACCCTTATCACTCTTCTCCCTTGGAACCAATACTTAGTATCAATTTTAAGAAAGAAGGTAAGGGTTAAAAAAAAAAGACATAAGAAGAGGAAGGAGAATAGGATATTATGGCTGGGTAGAGAAATACCCGTGGCAAAAGGAACTTTTGAGGCTGATGACAAGTTCAAGAGTATGCCTGTCCCAGTGTGTAGCTGAGGCAGTGAATAAAGGCGGAGGTCTTCGGTGTTTGTGGAGGGGGAGGCGTTTGAGGGAAGCAGAGATATTGAAGTCTGCAAGTAGACTGGCAAAGTTAGGGCAGAGAGGAAGACGGTGAACCAAGTATTGACCTCTTGAGAAGGAGGGAGAATCCTGGCCACCGAGATGCAGAGAGGGTCATAAATCGGTTTTGAACAGACTTGAAGGGATGAGCAGTTTCCAAGAAAAGGGCCTGGAAAGGACGGTGGGGAGCTAGGAACCCTCTCCTCTTGCCTGGGTCCTGAGTGTTTGGGCTGGGGAAGATTCTTCTGAAGCTCTCCTGGCTTCCTTCTCATGTCCCTTTTCCTTCCCCTTCCCCCAATTCCAGAAAAAAACAAACAGGGGGATGTGTGCCCTTCCTGGAGTCCAAGGTAAAGCCAGCTCTACCTGCCTGTCTGCCTGCCCACCCGCCTAGGCCTCTGTCTGCCTGTGCATCCCTGGGGGCACGGGGATGGCTGCTGAGCACGTGGGCCCTTGGATCTGGGGAGCAGGGGGCCTGCACGCTCCCGTCACACTCAGAGTACTTGGGCAGCCAGGCGAGCGGAGGCACTGACGCGGGACCCCCAGCTAAAGAGTGTTGGTGGAGAACAAGAAGATCAGGGCGAGGCGTTGGGAGGGGGTGTCCCTGCAAGGATCCCCTTGGCACTGGGCATGAGGGTGCTATGGAGGGCACCAAGTGCCCTCCTCAAAAGATGACTCAGGGGCTGGGGCCACCCTGGGCTCAGTGCATGCAGTCCTGGGACCTGCTGCTGCATGGAACTGGAGGGGAGGGTATCCAGGGATCTTGATACCCTCCTGAGGCTAAGGGGCCTGGCATCACCCAGCACTGTGCATGGGGAGCAACATGCGATTTGGCTGCTGCCAGGGGAATGGAGATAAGACCCTAGACACAGATGGGGAGGGTGGAGGAGGAACAACTCCTTCAGGGGGACCATCTCCCCCCTAGGGGTCCTGCAGCTGCTGGCACATCTGGTTGGTGATGGGAGCTTTACTGTATAGGGTCTTTTTCCCTTCCCATTCCCCAGCTCCCTAGTTCCATATTATTTCACTCCTCATTCTCTGAAGGTCCTTAAAAATAGGTGCAGGGATTTACTACCATAGGAAATGGGGCTCCCAAGAGTATTTGGGGGGAGAGGACTTTTTAAAAAAATAGCAAGCATATGTTTTTCTCTCTCCCACCTCCTTGCCCCTAACTGAAAAACAAAAGCTCTTATAACAAATATACATAGTGTGTAGTTGGAATTTTGTACTTGGAGTATTTGGATATTTAATTTGAATCTTACAATAGGCAGTTAAAGCAAAATGACTGCATTGGCCATGTCCAAAAATGTTTGTCTAACTCTGTATCCGGACTCCATCCCTTCTCCATCAGGAGGTGGGAAGCGTCTCACCTCATCAGGCCTCTGGAATCCAGGGCATGTTGGTCATTGTGTCGCTCAGAGTTCTGAAGTCTTTCAAAGTCATTTGTCTTTTACATGGTTGCTGTTCTCGTATGAATTGTTCTGGTTCTGCTTGCTTCACTCTGCATCAGTTCATACAAGTCTTCCCAGGCTTCTCTGAAACCATCCCCTTCGCCTTTTCTTACAGCCCAAAAGTCTTCCATTGCATTCTTTTATTCAGTCACTTTCCAATTTTTGGACGTTCCCTCAGTTTCCAGTTCTTTGCTACCATGAAAAAGCGCTGCAATGTATTTTGGTGCATATTGGGAAAAGACTTCTTTGCATCATCCTTTCCTAGGTGGTGCGGTGGAGAGAACGTGGAATTTGGAGTCAGAGGTGTAGTGCAAAAGGGTGCATATTAACCCTGCAAAGCCTTACTGCAGAATTTCTGACAGTTGAAAAGGGTTTAGAATCCTGAGGAGAGGCAGTTGATCCTGGAGACTTGATGAGAGTAGGAGGGTCAACTGTGCTCTGTCTTTGGACTGAAAACCTGACCTTTACTCTGCAGCTTTTCTCTTAAGATTTGTTAGCTTAGCTACTTCCTTTGAATCTCCCTTACCTTCCCTATCCCAACCATCATTTTCCCTTCCTGAATTTCTGTGGGTTTTTGGAAGGAGGGTGGATCTGGGTGGTAGCTTTCAAACTTTGTAGATTTAGTTTCCCCTTAGTCAAGTAGGGCTTACCCTTGATACAAATTATCTCCCAAATCATTATATGCAACTTTCTTAACCCGATAGGCTACAAAAACTTCTCAGGGCTGAGTTAGGCAGGTCCTTTCTCAGTCTCACATTCCTGTGCCCTTCCCCCACCTGAAGCTTTCCCTGGGCAGCTGTTAGTTACCTCATATCCCTCTGTCCTTTACAATCAACCCTGAAACTCAATAAACCCTGTTCATCACTTAATCAAACCTTTGGCTAATTCATTAGTTAACTGATAAGAGAGGGAGAAGGGTTGAAAGGAATAATATTCTCTCTGGGTCCTGAAGGGAGTTGGAGGCGTCCATTTTGGAGGAAGTGGTGATCTCTATACTTCCTCTGGACTCTTCCTTTGTGAACCTGAGAAACTGACTAGAAAGCCCTCTAGTCAGTTTCAAGCCATTCTTGGCTGGCCCCAAACTTTGTCTGTAGAAGTGCCCTTCCTACCTGGAGGGCTCAGTCTGTTTCCCTTCAGTGTCTGTCTCTAACCTGTGTACCCGGTCTGTGTCTCCCTGCTGCAGCTGCCTGCCCAAAATACCTCATCCTCTCCCTTGCAACTCTTTCTACCTCAGTGTTTATATTCCCTAAACTCAGTCATTCCCTTACCTCTCCTACCACCTCAATTTACCACCTTCACCATTGTACCATGTCCCACCTACTGACTTAGAGATCTACAAAATCCCTATCCACGGTGTCTTATTCCCCATTACAACTACCTTATCACCCTTACCTGCCTTTAGTCCCTTATTACCTCTAGCTATTACTTGCTTTCCCCTTATTACAATTATTAGCTTATCTCTTATTACATCTAACCCCCCCCCCCATTTACAGATTACATCTAGAAATTCTGCAGTAAGGCTTTGCAGGGTTAATATGCACCCTTTTGCACTACAGAGGTCATTTGTTGTTCAGTTGTTTCAGTTATGTCTGACTCTTTGTGACCCCATGTGGAGTTTTCTTGGGCAAAGATCCTGGAATGGTTTGCCGTTTCCTTCTCTAGCTGATTTTGCAGATGAGGAAACTGAGGCAGACAGCATTAAGTGATTTGCCCAGGGTCACTCAGCTAGTTTGCTATTTCCTTCTCCAGCTCTTTTTACAGAGGAAGAAACTGAGGCAGGCAGGGTTAAGTGACTTGCCCAGGGTCACTCAGGTAGTAAATTAAAAAGTCAGAATTTGAACTTAAGTTCTTTGGTGTTGAATTTGGTTCTATTTCCATTGCATAAAGCTCCCAGATTTGGAACCAGGGGGTCTGGGTTCAAATCCTAGTTCACAAGATCATAGTTTTGGAGCTGGAAGGGACTTCAGGTGTCATCTAGTCCAATCCCTTCATTTTACAGATGAGGAAATTGAGGCAGAGGTTAAGTGACTTGCTCAAGAAATCACATAGCTTTCTGACTCCAAGACACTCGTCACTCAGTGACACTACCACCCTCTGCCTCTTAGTTCTGCTCCCTTATTACTTGCGTAAACTAATCTTTCTGGGCCTCAATTTTACCTCTGTAAAAATGGGAGGTTGGACCAGACCGTGGAAGCCCTTTTGGCTCTATTTCTATGATCACAGTCATTTCAATCCATCAGTCGACATTTATGAAGCTCCTGCTAGGCGCCAGGCACCAGGCTAAGCTCTGGGAATACAACAAGAGACCAAAGACAGCCGCTGCCCTCCAGGAGATCGTGGGAGGTTATTACAGGAGTCTAGCCTTGAGAGGATGAGGTGGCAGTCAGAGGAGAGGAGGGCCAGGCCTGGACAGATGTGGCCATGACGGCAGACCGGATAGGGGAAGTGAACGATTGTAAGGCATCCGAGATGACTTCTCGGCTGTGATCCCAGGGAGTGAGGACGCTCCCTGTACACTTCTCAGGAAGGCAGGAGGGAGAGAGGGCTGAGGGGGAAAGAGAGCGACTTCTGTTTTGGACATCGTTGGGTTTAAGTCATCCTCTGGATGCCCAGTTTGAGACTCCCGAGAGGCAGTTGGAGATGAGACGCTGGAAGTTGGGGCAGAGGAGGAAACTGAGACCTTGGAGCTCCCCAAGGCCAGTTTGGTGATGAATAGCAGAGGCAGGCTTTGAACCGAGGTCCTCTGACTCCACGTTCGCCACCCTTCACCCCTTCCCTCTCCATATGGCTTCTTCGTTCCCATGACTATCATCTAATTAGGAGTCATTTCAGTCTAATCACTGAGTCTGTCCGTTGCCCTCCACTGGACTTCAGAAGAAAGAGGAAGCCTGCTTGAGGGGATGGGGAACCAGTGAGTGGAGGGGACAGTCCATAAGGTGCTGCCTCTGTGGTCCAGGCTATGAGGGTTGTTATATTCACATCTTGGGAAATGATGGATGCCACCTTGAGTGACAGGGGAGGCAGTTGGAAGGCACAGAATGTTCAGGGGCAGCTTTCCAGGTATGCTGCCCCTGGTAGGAGGAAGTCTAGACCCTCCCACTGAAGGGGACTGACCCTTGGTTTTCTGTGTTCCAAGCAGGAAGCAAGGCAGCGAAGACAGCCTCAGGGGCAGCGACCTGCCAAATGTGGGGGAGGAGGAGGTGGTCTGGTGAAAATGGCCGCAGGAGTGGAAGCCCAGGCCCCCGGCCCCCCGATGGATGACGGGCACCGGCCGCTACCCCCTCCAGGAGAAGTAGTGATGGAGCCTGAATAACCTCAGCCGGGGCATGTCCACAGACCGGCCTGCTCACCTCCACGGGGCCCCATGCTGCCAACACACACTGTCTCCATTGCCGCATGTCCTACCAAAACTGACCACTTGTGTAAAGTGTCGCCCGTCATCTTTGGTTGTTTCTTTTCTGTTGTTGTTTTTAAGGGGTGGGGGTTGGGGAGAGGCACGGCATCTACTCCAGGACTCGGACGTTGGCCTTCAGCTGGCAGGAGGGCCAATGGAGAGGAGCTGCAGGCTCCCCAGCTGGACACCGGGAGGGTGAGGTGGTGGATGGGGGCGACTCCTCTGGAGAAAAATGTTTGATGCCAAATATTTCAGGTCTTGTCAAACGGGCCAGGCTGCCATGAGTGTCCCGGGGCGTTACTTTGGCAAAGTGGCCACCTGGGAAACGTGACCACCTCTCATTCTTGATTCACCTCCCCTCCCAAATGGTGCCAGGCTTTGGGCAGAGCCTGAAGAGCCCAGATGAGTCTTGTTCATCCCAAGGACTCCCATTCGCCCTTGGCCTCCTTCCCTCACTGGTGAAGGATATTCTTTATTTCAGACAAACGAACTTTTGGACCTATGATGAACTTGGGAACTGGAAGGGCTCCCAGTTCATCTAGGAGTCAGGGGGTGCGACTGCAGTGGGGCTCGGGAAGGGGAGCAGTCCCCTGAGGGCTCGATCTGTTGTTAGCTTTCAAAGGGCAGCACAAAGGAGAGTGCATTTCTGAAATAGATTACTGAGCTAATAGGTTTATTACTGTTCACTTAAAAAATTCAGGGTGAGATCCAACACTTCCATGTACATTACATGGCTTAAGATTTTTAATTATTTGAATAGGTTAGAATTTAGAGTTCAGAAATTATCTAGACATCAGCTTAGTGCTTTTCCAAAAAAAATGCTCTCTTTAGAGCTTCTGAAAGGGGGAAATGGGGACTTTCAGAATTGCTGGGACGGTGTCTCCCTCTCCAGCATCTTCTCTCATATATGGGAGAGGCCGCTGGTGTCTTGTTTCCACCTTCTAATACTAGCTGGCTATATAGCTGGTGAGTTATCACCGCTTCTTGGGGTGCTGTGCAGGAAGTTTCCTCTCAG
The DNA here is from genome assembly GCF_016433145.1 of Gracilinanus agilis. Lineage (NCBI taxonomy): Eukaryota > Metazoa > Chordata > Mammalia > Didelphimorphia > Didelphidae > Gracilinanus > Gracilinanus agilis. The sequence goes on from NC_058130.1 coordinate 754,636,214, forward strand.
CTGTTACGTAGATTGTAAATCTTGCCGTGAAACCTTCCCAGAAAGCCACGAGGTCACTTCTGGTCTACATAGCAGTCCCCAGGTGACAAGGTGAGACAGGTCTCTGCTGTCACTTTGAGATGTTCTTCCTGGTGGTAGAAAATAGGAATAATTTCCTTTTTTCTCTTTCCACCAAGAGCATGACTATGCATTCTTTTTTTAGCTTGGAATTCTGCTTCCTGCCAGATTCACAGGTTGGTCCTCTCTGAAGCCCCAACAAAAGGGGAATTAGCAAGGTTCCACCTTGGTTTCTTGGCTTCAAAGCACACCTTTCTTATACATTCTAAGAGTTCCAATTGGATGGAGTCATTCAGGTGCCTGGGACGACTTTCTGGGGGGGGGGGGTTACTTTTCACTCGTCTGAATGGCTCAATAGCCGCAGAGATGAGCAGGGCCCGGGGCCCTCCTCACCTCCTCGCCCTCCTGAAGGGGTTTGGGCTCCATCCCTTTTCCTGTGAGTATTGCTTGGGCAGATTTGCCGGAGATCCTAGAAATACAGGGGGGTGAGAGGCAGAGTCAGGAAAGCCAAGGGCTCAGTCAGACTGTTCGCTGTTCTGACATCCAACCATTAACTCGGTTTCCTGATTGTCTTTGATCCCAGACTTGACATCCTCACCTGCACATTTCTGAATTGACGCCAGATCCCTCCACAAACCTGAGATCCACTCCGTTGTCGGTACGTGGTTAGTTCTTGCTAGGCGCCTCTTGGAGGTGGTGACTGTTAACCTTAGACTTTAGTCCCAGTATGTGTGAGACGGCCAGACGGCACGCAGACGTTGTACCGAACCTCCCTTCTGTTTACACAACTGCATCGGGCCGTCACATTTTCAGGGGTCTTGGGTCTCACTGTGGTTTCTGATGTCTGTGCTGCGGGTCAGCCAAAGATCAGAGATTTATAGCTAAAAAGGGACCTTAGAGGTCATCTAATCCAGCCCCATCCCCTTTATTTTACAGAGAGTGGAACCTGAGGTTAGAGACTGGCCCGAGGTCACACAGACGGTACATTGGCAGGGCCAGGATTCGAACCCAGAGTCTGTGACTTTAAATTCATTTCTTTTCAGGCCCATCTCACACCAGGGTTTTCATGGCACAGGCATGAGGGCACTCAAGGGTTACAACCTTCCTTTGGCACAAATTTTTTGGAGTTCAAGTCCTTAAAAAAATAAAAGCACAGCTATTGGGGAAGAAGATGACCCCTGAGGACCTCGGGCTTTTTTTTAATTTTTGTTTTTTAAAGTCCAAGCAACAGTTAAGGCAAACATGGAAGAAAAGGGTACCCAGCCTTTTTTCCCCCTCCCCTGTTTTGAAGAGAGCCTGAGAATAAGGACTTGGGTTCAAATCTTATCAAACCTTGGACCAATCCTCTCTCTGGACCTCCCATGTGTTTGGGGGCTGAGGTCCCTTTCTAGCTCCTGAAACAATGATCCCAGAGCCCATTTCCATCATTCTGCTAACTTTGTCTTGGAGGTCAGAGTTTGGTGGAGGCAGCTTGTGTATGTGTGTATTGGGGGTGAAGGGAAGGAAGCCTCCTAATTAGATTAGCCTCAGAGGCAAGCAGCTCTGGCCACCTCATGGGCCTCTTCTCTCTGTCCCCTTTCTTCATTTTCCTTCCAGTGGCAATGTGCGGGCCCTGCAGATCCCAATATTAGCATCCGAGATGTGACTCTTCCCCTCCCTAGGTTAGGATTGCCCCCTCCTCTATTTTTCGGCAGCAGTGAGTTCAGTGTTTCTCTAAACGATAGAAAGCTGTGATTTCCACTGGCCTCCAGAAATGCCGTGGCAGAGAAAGAGGCTGATCTGGGCTCGTGCTCCATCTTCTCTGTAGTCCATTGGATGCAACAGGTTTGGAGAGATTGCTGCTGCCTTTTCGATTCTGTGGTTTATTCAATGCCCGATGCTTGTATTCATTCCTAGTCCTTTTTACTATGCATTTTCCTTTTATCAGGTGTACAAAGTTAAATACTGTGTATTTATCACTTAAATGACATGAACTTAAGAGAAAAAAAAATGAAACTTTGGTGTTTTTTTTTTCCACAGATGTTGAAGCTTCTCTGTAAACTCAAAATAAACAGATAGCAAAATGGTCTTGTTCTTTGATGGGATTATTATAAGCTCTCCTCAGAGTCCAGTCCCCTCTTCAGTATTAGATCATCACAACTTCTATACTTTTCAAAGGTTGTTAAATGATACAAAACAAAACGAATGCCTAGAATAACATAGAACCCTTTAAACAAAACAATAAATTGGCACTGGAGTGTTTTTTCTCCTTTAAAAAAAAGTTTATGCTTTTGTTTATACTATTGTAGGTTGCCTTGTGTCTTGTTCTCCTGGTTTGGCGTACTTCCCTTAGAATCAGTTCATAGAAATCTTCCCATACTTCTCTAAATTCTCCATATTCATGGATACGATCAGTAAATTAACAAGTTGTTACTAAGCCAGGTGCTATGGCAAATTTTAGGGATAAGAAGAAAGGCAAAAACATTCCCTTGCCCCAAGAATATAAAGATCTATATATTCTTATATATTCTTATTTTTAAACCCTCACCTTCCACCTTAGAATCAATACTGTGTGTTGATTCCGAGGCAGAAGAGTGGTAAGGGCATAGGCAATGGAGGTTAAGTGACTGGCCCAGGGTCACACTGCTAGGAAGTATCTGAGGCCAGATTTGAAACTAGGACTTCCCGACTCTAGGCCTGGCTCTCGATCCACTGAGCTACCCAGCTGCCCCTATTTATTATGTTCTTATATATCTTATATAAAGAATATAACATTTAAAGACCATTTCCCCTTTAATTCAACAAATGCGCACTGTGGGATGTGGAAATGGTCTAGAATGGTAGATTGAATCTAGAATGTCAAGGGTTTCAAATGCCAAACAGAAGAATTTGTATTTGAATCCAGAACCACTGAAGCTTGAGTAGAGACATGAGCTGTTTCCTAGAAATATCTATGTGATAATTTTGTGGGGCTGGATCAGAGAGGAGAGCCTGAAGGCAAGAAGGCTGAAGTAATCAAGAGATGTGATGAGGGGTAGAAACAGGGAGTTCATTCCCCATGTGAGTGCAAAGAGGAGATAGAATTGGATGCGTTGACAACTGAAGAGGTAAGGAAAGTTAAATACAAGGAAGAGGTGAGAATGATCATGAGCCGAGGTCGATGGAAGGATGATGAGTGACATTCCCAACAAAAATAGGGAAGTGAGAGGGCAGCTGGGTAGCTCAGTGGATTGAGAGCCAGGCCTAGAAATGAGAGGTCCTGGGTTCAAATCTGGCCTCAGACACTTCCCAGCTGTGTGATCCTGGGCAAGTCACTTGACCCCCATTGCCCACCCTTACCACTCTTCCACCAAGAAGCCAATACACACAAGTTAAGGGTTTTAAAAAAAAAGAATAAAAAAAATAGGGAAGTGAGGAAAAAGATGAGTTTTGTTTTGTTTTTTGAAAAAATAAACCCAGCTTTGGAAATGTTGAGTTTAAGGATTAGCCTGTGGAATTTCCAGGTAGAAATGGCCAACGTATTAAGTTTATTTAGTGCCTCTTATGGGCCTGGTGCCAGGAAGTTCAAATCTGGCCTGACTTGGTTCCCTCCTCCAGAAAATGGGGATAGTAGCACCTACTGCCTGGAGGTGAGAGAATCAAATGAGATCTGGTTGTAAAGTGCTTTGCAAACCTGAAAGTGCTATATAAATGCTAGCCATCACCACCATCATCGTCATCATCACGCTAAAGGCTGGAGATGCCAAGAATGGCAGAACTGGCCTCTAGTCTCAAGGAGCCCACAATCTAATGGGGGAAACAATGAGCAAACAGATATGTGCCAACAAGCTGCAGACAGGATACCCTGGAGGGTTATCAACAGAGAGAAGCCACTAGAATCAAGGAGGATTGGGAAGGGGACACTTCCTTGCTGTGTGACCCTGGGCAAGTCACTTAACCCCAGTTGCCTACCTCTTGCTACTCTTTTTGCCTTGGAACTAATACACAATATTGATTCCAAGATAGAAGGTAAAGGGTTTTTTTTTGTTGTTGTTGTTTTAAAAAGGGAATGGGACAGATATATATATATTTTTTTGTAGATGGTAAGATATTATCTAGGACTTGAAGGATGCCAGGGGAAACCAGGAGGTGGGGAGGAGGAAGGAGAGCATTCCAGGCACAGAGAAGATTCCTCAAGACGGTAAGTCTTATGCCAGGAACAGTCAGGAAGCCAGTGTTACCGGATTCAAGAGTTTGGCAGGGAGAAAGTTGAAAGAAGACTGGAAAGGGGCAGCTAAGAAGCACAGTGGATAGACCACTGGGCTTGGGTCAGAAAGACTCATCTGTCTGAGTTCAAATCCAGCCCCAGAAACACTAGTTGTGTGACCCTGGGCAAATTACTTCACCCTATTTGCCTCAGTTGCCTCATCTATCAAATGAGCTGGAGAACGAAACGGCCAACCGTGTGACCCTGGGCAAGTCATTTAACCCTGCTTTCCTCATCTGTCTAATGAGCTGGAGAAGGAAATAGAAAACCACTCTAGTATCTTTGGGACAGCTGGGTAGCTCAGTGAATAGAGAGATCCAGGCCTAGAGACAGGAGGTCCTGGGTTCAAATCTGGCCTTAGACACTTCCTAGCTGTGTGACCCTGGGTAAGTCACTTGACCCCAATTGCTTAGCCCTTATTGCTCTTCTGCCTTGGAACTAATACTTAGTATTGATTCTAAGACGGAAGGTGAGGGTGATTTTTTGTTTGTTTTTAATAAATGCTTCCATTTGCATTTAGACTCCATCAGTTCTCTCTCTGGAAGTAGATAGCACTTTTCATTTGGATCTTCGTATTGATCCAAGTAGCCAAGAGGTTCGCAGTTGATCATCATACATTATTGCTCTTACTATATATAGATGTTCTCCTGGTTCTGCTCACTAAAGTTTGCATCAGTCCATGTAAGTCTTTCCAGCTTTTTCTGAGAATATCCTGCTTGTCATTTCTTCTAGCACAATAATGAAAACTAGTCTTCTTAGACCTATTTCCTCCATACACATCGTGATCCATGGACACTGGCCTCCTTGCTCTTCTCATGAATCCTCTGACTGTGCTCTCTTACTGGGGACCTAGAATGTCCTCCCTCTTCCTTTTAGCTTCCTGGGCTTCTGGGGTCACATTTAATAATAGGGATAGTAAGTGACAGGCAGGATTTGATTCCAGTCCTACCTTGCACAGGCCCTGCTATCCTCTCTCACCCCCTCCCCCAATCCCCCCACTGATAATTGCTTCCCTCCCTCATGGGAGGTCATCTCAGATGGACTGGAATACTGAAGCTTAACCCTGTACTGAGATTGTGAATGCAGATTGAAGGGGTTTTTTTTCATTTTTTTTTCCATTCCCCAACCCAACACGGCTAATAGGAAACTGTCTCGCATGTCTTCACACATATAATGAGTATCATATCGCTTGTCTTCTTAATGAGTGGGAGACGGGCGGAAGGGAGGGAGAGAATTTGGAACTCAGAATTTTAAAAATGAATTAAAAGATAAAGCTAGTCCAGCAATGAAAAAAACTAAGACTTTCGGGACACCTGGTATGTCACATAGGGTTAGTTATTTGCACAATGACTTCCCTAGACTTTGTCACGGGCTCCCCAAACTCATTATTCCTGAAGTTTATACCTTCTCAGCACCCCCCTGTCCTGGGGTCTCTTTTCCTCCTTTATAGTGGAGTGGATGGAAGGAGGACATTAGAGGGCTGCTCCATTTAAAGCTGGCACCCCGGGCAGCCCTCTTACTATTTCTCCCAATGCTGCTTTCCCCTGGATTTCATTCTACCCCTAGGTTGGGCACCCACCTCCCTTCTCCCAGCTCCTCTATCAGAATGTGAGCTCCTCCAGGATAGAGACTGGCCTTTCTGTATCCTTAGTGCTTAACACAGTGCTGGCTGATTCCCTATTAGATTATGAGCTTTCTTTCCTCTCTCTCTCTCTTTTTCTCTTCCTTCCTTCCTTCCTTCCTTCCTTTCTCTCTTTTTCTCTTTCTCTCTTTCTCTTTCTTTCTTTCTTTCTTTCTTTCTTTCTTTCTTTCTTTCTTTCTTTCTTTCTTTCTTTCTTTCTTTCTCTTTCTT
>NC_058130.1:754642540-754750691 GCF_016433145.1 Gracilinanus agilis
TTCCTTCCTTCTTTCCTTCCTTTCCTTCCTTCCTTCCTTCCTTCCTTCCTTCCTTCCTTCCTTCCTTCCTTCCTTCCTTCCTTCCTTCCTTCCTTCCTTCCTTCCTTCTTTCCTTCCTTCCTTCCTTCCTTTCCTTCTTTCTAGTTTTCTCACTTTTCTTTATATCTCCATATCTTAGCTCTATGCTTGGCACGAAGTCAACACATAACAAAATGCTTGTTGGCTGATTCCACAAATGTTAGTAAAACCCCATCTCTGGCCCCTTCTAGCAGAGAGACTCCCTATTGCTAACTGCTGCTGGTGAACAGCAAAGAAACGCCCCATAAAACGGGGGACTTTGAACAGAAACAAAGGAAGGAGCCCTTTGACCTCTGAGACACACGTGGGACATCTTGGTCCAAAGCGTGGGGGAAGTTGTCCTTAATCTGAATAGGGAGAGCAAGAGGACAGGAAGGTCGGTTTGATGCTGAAGTACTAGAAATGCCTTTCCCTCGTGTTTTAGGCCAGTGCTTTTTTTTTTTTTTTTTAATTTTTTAAATCCTTAACTTCTGTGTATTGACTTATAGGTGGAAGAGTGGTAAGGGTAGGCAATGGGGGTCAAGTGACTTGCCCAGGGTCACACAGCTGGGAAGTGTCTGAGGCCGGATTTGAACCTAGGACCTCCTGTCTCTAGGCCTGGCTCTCAATCCAATGAACTACCCAGCTGCCCCCTAGGCCAGTGCTTTTGGTGGTTGACCTACACACCTGAAGGGCCAAAATGCCCTCCCTGTGTCGGGCCAGTGTACTGTGTGTCCGGCTGTGGCTGATCAGACCAATATGAGCTCCGATGGCCCTCAACAACCTCAAAGGCAGTGGTCCAATAGGTGGAAGTGTGATTCCATGGAAGACAGCTTTCCAAGAGCAAATCAAGGTGGGGATTAACAGAAGTGCAGAAATCGGGGGCTCTTCTGCCTTGCAGTAAGAAATCCTCCCTCTTCCCCCAAGACAATCCTGGCCACGCTTTCATAAGGCCACAGATTTGGAGCTGGAGGAACTGAAAGGCCACTCGGTTCATTTTTACAGATGAGGAAACAGGTCTGGAAAGACTTATCTAAGGTCACACAGATAGTACATGACGGGCAGGATTAGAACTCTGACACTTTGATTCTCCATCCAGTCCTTTTTTGGGCACTGTATCGTGTTGAACCAGAATAAGAAAGGAGAGGTAGAGCCAAGATGGCAGCATAGTAGGAGTGAAAGCTTAGAATTGCTCTGAGAATCCTCCCAGAATGATAAGAAAGCGGCTTTATAATCAGTCTACAAGCATTTGTTGAGCACCTACTATGTGCTAAGGGTTGGGAACTCAAAAGGCAAAAAAACTAGTCCCTAAATGATATGCAAATAATCATGTATATACAAGGGTAAATTAGAGGGAATATTAAAATATTTTCAGATGAATCTAGAATGGGGTGCTTCATCTTTGTGTTCTGGACCCCTTCGGTGGTTTGGTGAAGCCTATGGACCCCTTCTCAGAATCACTAAAATAAAATGTATAAGATTGCAAAGGAAATCAATTATATTGAAATGCAGTTAACAAAATTATTATTTTTTAAAAGTTCATAGTCCTTCCCCCTCAATTAAGAATCTTTGGGGGAGGGAGTACAGCTAGGTGGGTCAGTAGATTGAGGTCCTGGGTTCAAATCTGGCCTCAGACACTTCCAGCTGTGTGATCCTGGGTAAGTCACCTAACCCCCATTGCCTAGCCCTTACCACTCTTCTGCCTTGGAACCAATGCATACTATTGACTCTAAGACGGAAGGTAAGAGTTTTAAAAAAAGAATCTCTTGGGGGCAGCTGGGTAGCTCAGTGGATTGAGAGTCAGGCCTAGAGATGGGAGGTCCTAGGTTCAAATCCAACCTCAGACACTTCCCAGCTGTGTGACCCTGGGCAAGTCACTTGATCCCCATTGCTCACCCTTACCACCCTTCCACCTAGGAGCCAATACACAGAAGTTAAGGGTTTAAAAAAAAAAAAAAAGAATCTCTTGGGGAGGGGTGGTTCCTTCCTAGCTGTGTGATCCTGGGTAAGTCATTTAACCTCCATTGCCTAGCCCTTACCAATACTTCATATTGATTTTAAGACAGAAAGATAAAATTTAAAAAGAAACAAAAAAGAATCTCTAGTTAGAAAGTTGGAAAGTTTTCAAAGGAGGATTGCACTGGCTAGATCCGGGCCCCAGGAATTTAGCATAGTTGTTCTATAGGCTGCTGGGGTTATGTTTTCGCCACCCACCTCACTCTAAACCTGAATCTAAAAGGTCACAAAACCAGATGGCATGGCGTAGTGGATAGAATACTCCCGACTTGGGCTCAGGAAGGCCTGGGTTCATTTTCTATTTCACCGTGACCTTGGGTAAATTCCTTGGCTTCTCTGAACCTCACTGGCAAAATGCTGGGGCTGCACCCCATCCAATGTCCTCCAAGTTACCTTCCAGCTCTGAATCTCTTAGCTGCTTCTAACCTGAAGTATCCCTTGGACCTCGATTCTTCCCTCCAACACCATCTTTACCTTCCATTTTAGAATCAATGCTGTGTACTGGTTCCAAGGCAGAAGAGTGCTAAGGGCTAGGCATTGGAGGTTAAGTGACTTGCCCAGGGTCACACAGCTAGGAAATATTGGATGCTGTTCTTGATGGAGGGGACAGAGACACTGTCAGGGTGGCAGCATGTTACTTTATTAACCATCCAGCAAAGAAGCACAATATTTAAGTCAGGTAGTGGTCTTGAATCATCAGCCCAGGAGCCACCTTGGATGTCTGGTACACCTATGGGTTAACATTCCAAAAGGCTACTGTTTCACTATCTCTTCTTTTGCCTTTGTCTCACCCAGAGAGATGATCCTTCTCCTTGTCCAGGCAAACCCTTCTGTATGCACGAGTGATTCCATTCCATCCCATCTTCTCCAGAAGATCACGCCCTCTGTTAATTCCACTCTCACTAATTTTCAATCTCCATCTACTGGCTGCTTCTCTATTATCTACAAACAAGCTCCCATCTTGCCCTGCTCAAAAGTTCTCCATCTGGGGTCAGCTAAGTGGCTCAGTGGATGGAGAGCCAGGCCTGGAGACAGGAGGTCCCGAGTTCAAATTTGACCTTAGACGTTTTCTAGCCATATGATGCTGGGCAAGTCACTAAATCCCAGTTGCTTAGATCTTAACTCTCTTCTACCTTGGAATAGATACTTAGTATTAATTTCCAGACAGAAAGTAGGGGAATTAAAAAAATTCATTTGATACATTCATTTCCAATAGTTATCATCCTGCATCTATCTCTCCTTCCTTTTATGTCTAAACTTCTTGAGGTACCCTACGATCTATCCTTCCATTTTCTTTCTTCTCAGTCTCTTTACTCTCTGTAGTATGGTTTCTGAGCTTATCATTCCACTGAATTTGCTCTCCCCAAAGTTACCAATAATCTCTTTTTTAACCCTTACTTTCCATCTTAGAATCAATATTATGTATCGGTTCCAAGGCAGAAGAGTGACAAGGGCTAGGCAATGGGGGTTAAGGGACTTGCTCAGGGTCTACGGCCACATTTGAACCCAGGACCTTCCATCCTCAGGTCTGTCCCTCTATCCACTGAGTCACCTACTGCCCCTCCGATGACCTCTTAATTGCCAAATCTAATGGTCTTTTCTCAAAATCATCTTCCTTGATCTTTCTGCAGCCTTTGACACTGCTGTTGACCAACACTTCTAGGTCCTTCTACTTCCCTGATTGTTCCCTTTCTGTCTCTTTTACTGGGATCTTCATCCAGATGACACCTGCTAAGCTTGGGTGTCCTCCAGAGCTCTGTCCAGGACCCTCTTCTCCTTTAATATTCCACTTAGGGATCTCATCTGCTCCCATGATCATCTCTAGGCAGCTCTAACATCTTGCTCTTGATCTCTAGTTTCACATCCTCACTGTCTATTGGAAATCTCAAAGTACTTGCCTTTGAGATATATCTTAAAGGGAACACATCCAAAATTGGATTCATTATCTTTTCCCCAAACCTTCCCCTCTTCCTAACTTCTTTTTTACTGCCAAGGACATCCTCCTCCTCCTCTTTGTCACCCAGACTTACAATCTAGGTATCGTTCATTCCTCACTCTCATTCCCCTCCTCCCCATATCCAGTCTGTTGCCAAGGCTTGTTGATTTTGCCTTTGTAGTGTCTCTGGTATATTCATCTCCTCTCCTCTGGCATTGCTGCCATCTTGATGCCACCATCTTAGTGCAGGCTCTCATCACCCTATGCCTGGACTACTGAAGTAGCCTGCTCTATCTCAAGATTCTGTCCAAGCTGGGGCAGCTGGGTAGCTCAGTAGATTGAAAGCCAGGCCTAGAGACAGAAGGTCCTGGGTTCAAATCTGGTCTCAGACCCTGGGCAAGTCACTTGATCCCCATTGCCTAGCCCTTGTCACTCTTCTGCCTTGGAACCAATACACAATATTGATTCCAAGACGGAAAGTAAGGGTTTAAAAAAAAAAAAAGATTCTGTCTAAGCTACCCTCTACTCACTTACTGAACTGATATTTGTAAGGTAGTCCAGATGTCCCTCACCCCCTCAAAAACTCCAGTGGCTCTCTGTCATCTCCAGGATCAAACAGAAAGTCCTCAGTCTCACTTTTAAAGCCCTTTATAACCTGGTCCCTTTCTACCTTTCCAGATTTCTTACACTTTACTCCTTAACATGTATTCTTTGGTCCAGTGACACCGGCCTCCTGACTCTTCCAAGAACAAAACACTCCATGTCTTTGCTGTTGCCTGTGCTGGAATATTCTCTCCTCCTCTGCTCTGGATCCCCCTGGCTTTCTTTAAATTCTCTCCCAAATCTCGAATCCTATCAAAAGTCTTCTCCAACTCCTCTTAATTCCAGTGCTTTTGTTGTTGTTAATTATTTCCCATGTATCCTGCCTCTAGCTTACTTTGTTGTTTATATTTGTTTTTATGTTGTTTCCCCCATTAGATTGTGAGCTTCTTGAGGGCAGGGACTTTTTTTTTTTGCCTTTTTTGCTGCTTTTTGGTCTGTCCAAAAGGCAGATGATGATAGGTGACCAGAATTCAAGAAAGAGACTACAACTGGAGAGATATATCTGGAAATTATCTGTAGAAAATAAGTCATTTAAACCTTTTCTCAAAGGAAAAGGCACAACAATATAAACTCTATACAACAGAGGTAACGGTGCTGGTGAAGACACTGGATATGGAGTTGGAGATCTGGGTTCCAATCTTGACTCTGCTAATTACTACCTATCTGACTCACAACAGTCATTTATTTTTTCTGAGCCTCAGTTTCCACACTTGCCAAATAAGGGGAATTCTATTCAATTCATTTCAACTAGGATTTCGACTAAGATTCTTTCCAGTTCTATTTTGGAAACTCTAGCTTACAGGCACGCAATGTAGACAACTGATAAAATAGATCATACTCATTTTATTTTTTAAATCTCTTGTTACGAAGGAATCAGAACAAGGACAAATACTCCTAAATAAACATTCATAATAATGTGGACATTTCTCTGGCTCATAGGAAATAAGTGAGCTGTGAATAGCTCAAGGGACTTTCTTTTCCCTCAAAATGATTTAAGCCTGTGTGTCAGGACTAAGAAAGGCTACTGTCAGAAGCTGGGAGAATGGTGCCTTTTCCAGAGGCTAAGGGAGCTCAAAGCTTTGGAGGAAAGGAAGCATCAAAGTGGTAATAGAAAATGATTATCCAATGTTCCATCGGATGCATCAGTGTTAACTGTGCTGGGATGGGGCCAGCAACCTTCAGGCTATTCTCTGTTAAACAGAAAAGAATGCCAACCTTGAGCAGCAAAATGAGACCAAGTCACAACCCATTTACTCGGCAAACAAACGTACAGCATAGGACACTTGGGGAGGCAATCTTGGAGATCTAGAAGGAGGCAGTGAGTCGAGGCTGCTGGAGGAGGTCCGGCCTTCTCCGAGGGGTGGCTGATCTTCCCTGCCTTGGCATCCTGCAGAGGGGAGCACCCCGACTGCAGTGTAAGGCCGGGGCTGATTCCAGCCCTGGGTGCCACAGGGCTGACCTCATTATTCGGTTCTGAAGGCTTCATTGAGACCCTGGGAAGAAACACAAGTTTCTCATTCAGCAACGTGTTGGCCAGCCTTATGGGCATACTCTAAGGGACTGAATGCATTGCTCTCTTTGGCCTGTGTGCGGCTCTGATTCTGGGCAGACATTCTGGTCTTAAGAGCCCCAGCCCTACTCTTCCATCATCTCCTCGATGGCCTCATCGACTGTCTGAGCATCTTCTCCTCTCCTTCTCTAAGTCTAGAACCATAATCAGCAGTCACCATTTCTGGGTGTAAGGTGTCTGTCTAGCCTCCATCATCATCATCATCATCATCCCTGCAACTATCAGGACCAAAATGCCCCTTCCTGGCCACTACTCCCCTACACGGGCTGTTTCCCCTTAAAGAATATAAGCTCTGGAGACACAGCATAGGGCATCAGGCTTGGAGTCAGGAGGACCTGGGTTCTAATCTGGTCTCAGACACTTCCTAGCTGCGTGATCTTGGACAAGTCACTTAACTCCAGTTGCCTAGCCCTTGCACTCTACTATCTTAGAACTGAAATTAAAACAAAAATTAAGGGTAAAAAAAAAAAAGAACGTAAGCTCCTTAAGGGCAGGGCCTGCTTTTGCTTTTCTATCTGCATCTCCAACACTTTAGCACATACTAAATGCTTATCTTATCTTATAAATAAATCTTATCCATACTAAGTGCTTAATAAATGCCTTTTCCTTCATTTATCCATTCCTTTTGGAGCCCTCAACAATGACGGTCCTAGGAACCGAGTCATTACCCAAGTCATTTTTCTCTTCCCCCAAGAACCTAAGAAGGAAAGTTAGAGTCTGTCTCGGCTCATTTCTCTTCTGGAGTTTACCTGATCATAATCTTCTACATATTTGTATTTCTTCTCTCGGTAGTAAAATTTCTTCTTCATGAAGTACAGGACTATAATGTCACACAGGACTGTGGCCTGAATTGATGATGAAGAAAAAACAGAAGGTGAGAGGGACTTCTCCTTTAACTTAATAAGCCTATCCACTCCCCTCCCTACATAATAATAACAGTCAGCAAACAGTACATTAAGGTTTGCAGAGCACCGGACATATTATCTCAATGCATCCTATAATCTTGGGAGGCAGGTACTGTTGTTATCATTCCCATTTTGTTATTGTTTAGTCATGTCCTTGGCAAAGATAATGGAATGGTTGGCCATTTCCTTCTCTAGTGTGTCCCCATTTTACAGATGAGGAGACAGATTGAGGAAAGGGAGGTGATTTGCCAAGAAAGTCCCAAAAGAGGTCAGGAAGATCCAGTCATGACTAAATCCAGTGAACAACAACCCAACTAGGAGCATGGGGCAGGAGTCATACTTAGATCTTTTGGAGTAACTCCTTTCCTGTCTACTATGGAGCCACCCAGGTGTTTATGGTCCCTAAAATCTCATATCAAAAGGATTCAGTGGATAGAGAGCCAAGCCCAGAGACGAGAGGTCCTGGGTTAGAGGTCCTGGGTTCCAATCTGGCCTCAGACACTTCCTAGCTGTGTTACTCTGGACAAGTCACTTCACCCTCATTGCCCAGCTCTTACACTCTTCTGTAAAGTAAAGGTTTAAAAAATAAAGAGTTCAAATCTGGCCTCGGACACTTCCTAGCTGTGTGACCCTGGGCAAATCACTTAACCCCCATTGCTTAGCCCTCACCACTCTTCTGCCTTCAAACAATACACAGTATTGATTCTAAGATGGAAGGTGAGGGTTTCAAAACAAAACAGAACAAAGAGTGCATTCTAAGAGTTCATAGACAAAAAGCACCTCAGAGGCCATCAGGTCTAATCCACACCTAAACAGTATTCTTGCCCCCAACATTCCTCACAAAGGTCATCCACCCTCTGCTTGGTGACCCCCAGGGATAAGGGCTCCCTCCTTTCCTAGGTAGCTCATCCTACTTCAGGCCGGTTCCCAACCTCTGGGAAGGAGCCTGGGTGTTATTAAGCCCAGCATGCCTGCGGGGAAGGAGAAGCAAACTTAAAGAATGTTGAAATCAAGAGAGATGGGGCCGGCCGCCTTCTGCCCAAGGGTGTGCTTTACCTCTCTGGGTGAGCACATATGGCACCCGGGGGTCTTACCACTCCAAGCAGGGCCAGTCCAGAGCCGATGTTTATCATGGTGGGGATGATATCGAATTTCCCAGCCTGACAAATGAGAAACATTTGAGACTGGGTTGAGAAAAGAAGAGAAAAAGGTGGGCAAAGCGTCTCTGTCTCAGAGAGGGCTCTGTTGGCTGGTGCTGGGCGGAAGACCCTCTGAGAGACGAGATGGATTTCCACTCTACCTTTCCAAAGACGATGATGTCAAAGCGAATGCCATACGCCTTGATGAGAGTCCGAGTCTCGGTGCCATTTGCGTCCTTGTAGTATTTGGCAAACCTGGGGAGGAAATGAGGATGTTTCAGCACAGCCCCAGGAACGTCTCCTCAATTTGCTCATGCTCATTAGCAGGTTAATAAGCAGCCGTGGGAACCGTGGAATCGGTTTAAAAGTTACAATATCATGCAACCGAGGCAGGGCCTTGCACACACGAGGTAGAGGAAGGTGACTTGACAGTGGAACAAAGAGAGTTGAGGACATTCTTGGGGAGCGGAGAGCATTTTCTTTCTAAATTTACCTGAGAGACCATGACAAACCTTTCCCCACCACTTGGGTATCAGAAGTTCCTTTCTCTGTTCCCAGTGTGGTCTGGCCCAATTCAAACCAATTCAACACACATTGATAAAAGTCCCTACTTTGTGCATAGCACCTTTCCAACTCATTTGTCACTGAATGTTCCTTCCAATATAGTTAAGTCCAACCTGTTCACTTAAAAAATTAAAACATTTTACACTTGTAAAACTCAGTGGAATTGCTTGACAGCTCTAGGAGGGGGGAGAGCAGAGAAGAGAGAAAGAAAACAAATCATGTAACCATGGAAAAATATTTAAAAATTTTTTAAAAAGAGGGGGAAAAAAGGAATTCTGATAAGATTGTCCAATGAAGAACCTGCAAAAGTAGGATAAAGAAGAGGTGCAAAACAAAGACAATTTAATTCTAAAAAAAATTAAAACGTTTTAAAAGTAGCAGCAACTAGGGGGCTCAGTGGATTGAGAAACAGGCCTAAATTAAGGAGATCTTGGGTTCCAATCTAGCCTTAGACGCTTCTAACCATGTGACCCTTGGTCAGTCACTTAACCCCCATTGTCCAGCCCTTACCACTCTGTTGCCTTAGACTCAATACCCAGGATTGATTCTAAGACAGAAGGGAAGGGCCTAAAAAAAAAAAAGTAGCAAGTAGCTAGTTAGATGGACTCTTTGGTCTGCAGCAGAAAGGAGCCCGATTCCTTTATACTTATATGGAATGACCTACTGAAGAAGTCACTACCAGAGGCAGCTGGGAGGCTCAGTGGATAGAAAGCCTAGTTTGGAGGGGGAAGATCCTGGGGTTCAAATCTGGCCTTTGACACTTCCTAGCTGTGTGACTCTAGACAAGTCACCTAACCCCCATTGCCTCGCCCTTACTGCTCTTCTGCCTTGGAACCAATACTTAGCATTGATTCTTTTTTATTTTTTATATTCAGAGAGATTTTATTTTCCCAATTACATGTAATAAATTTTCAACATACATTTTCCAGAATTATAAGATCCAAATTGTCTCCCTCTCTCTCTTCCCTCCCTCCTCCTCCCAGAGATGCCAAGCAATTTGATCTGGAAAAGATCAAACTGCTATGTACATCAAATCAAATATCAAATATATATACATAAAGAGATCAAACTGCTATGTATATCAAATTAAATATATATATATACCCATTTCCCACTTGATAGACATTCTCTTGGTTTCCTGCTCTTTGCCATCGCAAAAAGAGCCTTAGCATTGATTCTAAGACATAAGGTGAAGGTTATTAAAAAAAAAAAAAAAAGCAGCCACCACACCTCACGGCCTTCATTCATATATATGTATATGTATATATGCATTTTATTTATATGTATTATATGTGTATATATACATATACACACACACACTTTTATTTTTGTCTTCGTTTTTAGAAAGAAAAAGGGGCAGGGACAGAGCCATGTACTGGAAGCAGCACGGGGTGCCCCGGCTCCCGAAGGTCCCCCTGCCTCCATTTAATGCCATGCAGTGACTGCACTGGTTGGCGAATGGCCCTCTGGGGCCGCGGCTGGCTCTCCCCAGCTCTAGCACACAGTAAGCGCTCAGCAGCTACATCCTGCATGAATGGATGTCGGACGGCCGCAGAGCCAGCCGGGAGGCACCGCCCAGCAATTCTGAAAACCAGGAACAAGTGTGGACAGTTGGGGCGAGAGCCAGGCCCTCCGCGGGGGCGCAAGCAAACCCCTTGGGAGCTAGGCATCCCCCAAAGGGCCCTGAAGGCGGAAGAGGGCTTCCTCTGAGGGCCGGGGCGGCCCATCTACCACCAGAGGGAGCTCGCGGCCCAGCGTCCTGCCCAGAAGGCCGGGAGCCATTTTCCAGCCGGGCATCTGCTCTGGTCCGCATGCAACAAGGGGGAGGCTGTGCATTAAAGCCAAACCGGCCCACGCTGGAAAGGGGGGAAACAAAAATACCCGGTTCTAGGCGTGCTTTCCCGAAATGTCTGTCTCCGACGCGGGCCACCAGGCCCCCCCAGACTAAAAGCGGGGCGCTGTCAGCCCCGATGGGGGGAGGGGTCCCTCTCGCTCCGGGTTCTCGCCCCGGGCCAGGACTGACTTTGTCTGTGATGCGGACGCTCCTATTTCATAATTGGTTTTCTTCTTGCATTTCGGTTCACGATCCCCACCGGTCTGGCCGAGGGGTCCGGCCGGGACCCAGGAGAGGCGACGAAGTTTCAGGCCGCCTCTGCCAACGCCTGCATTTTACCAAGGCAGAAGCGGAGGTTCACCCGCGGGCAGCGGCTGGTCCCCGTGGCACAGCCGGGATTCGAACCCCTCTAAGCCCACCACTTAGGCTACAAAGCCTCCAAAGGCGCGCTCCAAACTCGGCCTGGATTCATGGGCAGCATACCTGGCGGGTGCTCGAAGGGCGCAGGCGGGAGCAATGGGTGGTGTTTGCCAATTCCCAGCGGCCCCCCTGGACCTCCCGAGGTCACGCTTGTTCGGTCTCCCCCCCACCCCCCATCCGAACAAATAAGGACCGGATCCCGTGACCCCTCACCGGAAGTTATAGCCTGGGGACACCGTGTGGTTCGAGTCCTGGTTGTCCAGGCGGCGAAAGGAATACTTGGGCAGGCAGTGGGAGGAGGCCCGGTCCAGGTTGCAGTCCCAGTTGATCTGAATGCCCATGATGCCCCCCTGCATGTGCCAAAGCAAGAAAGTGTGAGGAAAAGCTCAAGCCAGCGCAAATCTCAAAAGGGGGCAGCTGGGGGGCTTGGTGGATGGAGAGCCAGGCCTAGAGACAGGAGATCCTGGGTTCAAATGTGACCTCAGATACTTCCTAGCTGTATGGCCCTGGGCAAGTCACTAAACACCCATTGCCTAGCCTTAACCGCTCTTCTGTCTTGGAACACAGTATTGATTCTAAGTTGAAAGGTGAGGGTTAAAAAAAAGGTGTGGGGGGGCTAATATTGAGGCCACCTGACCTCTTAAAAAATTAATACTTATTAAAACAACACTTACCTTCTTAGTATCAGTTCTCAGAGGAGAAGCAAAGGCTAGGTAATTGGAGTTAAGTGACTTGTCCAGGGTCACACAGCTAGGAAGTATCTGAGGCCACATTTGAACTCAAGACCTCTAGACTCCAGGCCTAGTACTCTATCCACTGAGCCATCTGCTGCCCCCATCAATACTTTTTTTTTTTTTTAAAAAGGTGGTTGTTGAGTCATTTTAGTCATGTCTGACTCTTGGTGACCCTATTTGGGGTTTTCTTGGCAGAAACACTGGAGTGGTTTGTCATTTCCTTCTCCAGCTTATTTTACAGATGAGAAAACTAAGACAAATAGAGCTAAGTGACAAGGTCACACAGCTGATTTGTCATTTCCTCCTCCAGCTCATTTTACAGATGAGAAAACTAAGACAGAGTTAAGTGACTTGCTCAAGGTCACACAACTGAACCATATTTGAACTCGGGTCTTCTGGACTCCAGGCACCACCCAGCAGCAACTAAAATCAGCAGAGTTGAGCAGCGGGTAGTGGCTCTCAGACCTGGGAAGGTCTTCTCTGTGGAGTCGGGCTTAGAAGTGTTCTTCCAGGGAAGAGCTGGGTCAGAACAAAAGCCTGCGCTCACCTCCACAGCCATCTCCTGGAAGCTCTGTCCTGCGCTTTCCGTTATCTTGCCAAGATGGAATATGGGGCAGAACGGGTCTGTCTTGGCGTCATAGATGCATGACTTGAGGTAGGTGGCACTGGTATTGGGAAGGATATTCCTCCTGGGAGGGGGGGGAGCAAATGGGAGATGCAAGGTAAAGATGGGTGGGGGGGAGGAGGCGTTAACAGGCAGCCTGCCTCGAGACACTGGCCAAGCTATCCAAGTCCTTCCTACTGATGTGCTTCAAGGCCTTTACCTCTTTCTCTTGGTGCCAACGGGTGACCCAAGTGGCTTGGGAGCCAGTTCTAGAAGACACTTTGCCACCAGTACCCCAAAGTCACTCCCTGGTGGTCAGCCCTCTGGTGATGAGGGTCCTCTGAATTTAGAGGACCAGCCTAGCTAATGATGGGCACCGTCCACCTTTCCAGGTTGGGAGGACCAGCCAGAACATATACCTGGCTGGGACAGACATCAGCACCCAGGGACCCAGGAAATGATTTGAGTGGAGGCCCCAACACTTACTTGGTGAAATTAAACTTGGGATACCAGATGTGGTTCTTAACCAAGAGGGTGAAGTTCTCTGCAGCCTTCAGAAAGGCAGGTCTGAAATCACACACACAAACACAAAGGTGAACAGAATTCCTCACATCTTCAAGTTATGGCAGCCTCCCTTCACCTTCACCTTCTCTCAAACAGGAAAAGCTCTATTTGTCGCCAACTGTACAAAAGAGTGGCTTTTTTTAACACTCAAATTTAGAGATTTCCTAGCTCATGAGCATGGTGCCACTAGGTGGTAAAATGGGCTTCGGAATCGAGAAGATTCCTCTTCACGAGTTCAAATCTGGCACTAGCTGTGGGACCCTCAGCAAGTCACTTAACTCTGTTGACCTCAGTTTCTTCATCTGTAAAATGAGCTAAGAAAGGAAATAATGGAAAACCAAACCAGTATTTTTGCCAAGAAACCCCCAAATGGGTTTGAGAAGAGTCAGAGAGGACTGAAATGAAACAAGATGTTTCTGAGCTCTAGGGTGAAGCATGTTCCATTATAACAATTTTTTTTGCTGGGAAGAGAGGGAACAAACAAGTCTGAGTATTAATTGATGAGAGCTGGGCCATCTGTTGGATATTCATGCCAGCATTTACTGTTGGCCCTTGGGGTTTGGTAGCAGGCATACATCTCTAGATAGCTTAGGCAGAACTGGTTTTACAAGTTAAACCAAAGTTAAATCTGCCTGCATGCTGATACCCTTTCCTGATGGGCACACTGTAAGCATGATGCCCTCGACACTGTCTGTTACCAAAGAAGGACAATCCTATCAAAATCCAGTTATTTTCTGTTTACCAAGGTTCAAACTATCCTAAGACAGTTAGCTTTCTTTCCCTTCCTCCCTCCCTCCTCCCTCCCTCCCTCCGCCCTCTCTCCTTCCTTCCTCATTAAGAAGGCAGGAAATATGATACCCATTATATATATGAAGTCATGTAAAACATATTTCCACGTTAGCCATATTGTGGGGGGAAAAATCAAGAAAAATAAGAAAATGAAAAACAATATCAGAGTTCATCAGCTCTCTTGAGATAGATAGTATTTTTTAAACCCTTGCCTTCCATCTTAGAATCAATACTATGTGCTGGTTCCAAGGCAGAAGAATGGTAAGGGCTAGGTAATGGGGGTTAAGTGACTTACCCAGGGTCATACATCTAGGGAGTATCTGAGGCCACACTTGAACCCAGGACCTCTTGTCTCTAGGCCTGGGTCTCTATGTACTGAGTCACCTAGCTGCCCCTATGGATAGCATTTTTCATCATGAATCCTTTGGAACTGTCTTGGATCACTGTACTGATCAGAATAGATAAATCTTTCAAAGTTGATTATTTTTATAATATTGCTGTTACTATGCATAATGTTCTCCTGGCTCTGCTCAATTTGCTTTTGCATCAGCTCATATAAGTCTTCCTATATTTTTCTGAAACCATCCCCTTCACTCTTACAGCACAATTGTATTCCATTACAGTCATATACCACAACGTTGTCCAGCCATTCCTCAAATGATGGGCATCCCCTCAATTTCCAATTCGCTCTGGTTCTTGGGTACATTTCTGTAAGGGAGCCAAGTCTATGAGATCCCTCTTGTGATAAGGCATGGCCCTAATATAAGCATTATGAAGCAATAATATCGGTCATTTATTTAGCACCTTCTGCATGTCTTTGAGAGACACAAAATAAGAGGTGACAAGAGTTCTTGCCCCAGAACTTAACAGAATACCAGCTACAAAGTAGGTGCTTGTTGACTCAGTGGTCTGATAAGTAGAGAGCCTGGGATATTTATAAAAGGTGTTATGAGGGCAGAAATGACAAGATATAATAAGAGATTTGACATGTGGGTTGTGTACAAGTAAGGAGTTGATCATGGCCCTGAGATTATGAGCTTGAGTGAAGGAATCATTAGAAGGGAGTTGGGAAGAGGAAAGATTTTTGGTGGGGGACTGGATGAGATAATGAGTCCCGTTCAAACATAATTAAAAGATATAAGAAGATTTAAGGAGTAGAATCTGAATAGGTCAATTCAAACTAGAAAAGTAGAAGGTAGGAGAGGAAGAGATAAGGGAAGAAAAGATACATGGAACATCTGGGGGGCAACTCAAGTTGATGGAGTGAGAAGAGACTCGAGGCAGGCAGACCCAAACAGGGCTATTGCAGTAAACCAGGTATGAGGTGATGAGGATCTGTACTAGAGGGCTGGTGGTGTCAGTGGACAGAAGGGGACAGATTCAAGAGCTTCTGCAAAGATGCCATGGACAGGTCTTGGCAACAGCTTGGATATGAGGATGAGAGATAATGAGGAGTCCAGGATGACTACTAGGCTTCAAGGCTGGAGGACTGGGATGACGGGGGTGCCTTCTACCATTATGGAGAGTAGGAAAGTTGTGCCATGACTTGCTTTCAAATGTGAGCCTCCAGATTTTGCCACCTCTTCCACAGAGCAGTGACTTTTCTCTCTCTGGAGGTTGATCTCTCTCCTAGAGAAGGGGAGGAACCCACAGAGCAGAATGCCTCTTCACACTCTGTTGGGGGAGAGAAGCATTCCTATGGGAAAAAGAAGGGAGGCTTCAATGGGGAAAAATGGGATCTGAGGTGGAGGAGGGAAGACTCTTGTCTTGTTGGGATTTTGGTGCATCTCCTGCCCAGAGGAGAAAGGAAAATTAGAGCTTAAAGACAGCCTTGGGGCCCTTCCTAAGGAAGGAAGAAGGGAAGAGGTGTAGGAGCTAGTAGGTGAGAGAGCAATCATTCAGGTAAGTCAGAGGAAGGAGAGAATGGCTGGACATGGTAATTCTCTCTCCCTTTGCTGATCCGATTAAGAACCATTAAGTGGTCTGCTGTCTTCCTGGGCATGTAACCAAGGCAATCACAAGGGCTTCCCAAGTCTTTACCCAAATGGATGACGCCTACAGAGTGCAACCACTCACTTCTGGTGATTCCCATGGATACTAATGACATTGCCAGAAGGAAGCTGGAAAGCACTGTGAAAGATTAGGAAGTTCTGGGCAAGAAAGGGAAGATCCCTGGGGACACCGGTGGTGTTTTCCTCACTGTTGTTGCCCCTAGAAGGCAAAGGATGTAGAAAAGAAAGAATAATTCAGGAAGTAAACAGCAGCCAAGAAGGTGGTGCCTGGGAATAGCATCTGGACTTCTGGACCACAGCTTAAAAATACAGGGTGATGATTCCTGGCTCAAGAGAGAGTACCATCTGCAGAAGGCATCCAAGAATGGATTTTGCAAATTAAATCAAAAGGGCTTTAAATGAAGAGGGATAGGGAGGAAGAAGACTGCTTGTGTGTATCCTTAGGATTAGACACCACACATAAGGGTTGAAAAGAAGAGCAGCTCAGAAAGCCAGAGGTGCTCAGAAGATTTATTAAGTACCTACTGTGTGCCAGGCATTGTGCTAAATACTAGGGGTACAAAGAGAGGCAAACGACAGTCCTGCCTCTGAGAAGCTTGTGGTTGAATCAGGAACACACATGACAACAACAAGCTACACACACACACACCATATACATGCACACACAAATTGGATAAGTTGGAGATCGTCAACAGAGGGAAGTTAGTAGCACTAAGGAGGTTTGGGAAAGGCTTCTTATAGAAGGTGGGATTTTACCTAGAACTTGAAGGAATCCAAGGAAGCCAGGAAGAAATGAGCTGTTGGGTGGAAATGATGGGAACTTTGGATAAAGTGATCACTTCCTTCTCCAGCTCATTTTAAAGACAAGGAAACAGGCCAACAGGGTTCACTGGCTCTTCCCCCCCCCCCAAAAAAAAACAGCTTTAATGTATGATCGATTACATTTGTCCCAAAAGATCCCAACTCTTTTGTTGGAAAGTTTCATACCCATAATGGCTATAGACCCTACTTCATTAGAAGTTTGTTCCAAAATTTGTTATTACATGTAATTGGTTAAAAAAAAAAAAGAATTCTGCTCCAAGGAAAATCAATTAGCTTGGCATAGAAATACTACACAGTAGTGACATAGGGTTTTAATTAATCAGACATTTGCTTCAATTAATCAGAGCTCTTTCTCTGCAAGAAGCAGAATGACCAACAACTTCTTGAACTTGTCTTAATGATAATTTCATCCTTCAAAAAGGAGAGGAACTAACAAGGGGGAAATTTGGTTCTGGATTGCCAAAGTTACCTTTTAAGGGCCAAATCCAGTGTCCTTTTCCCAATTCTCATCCGTACTGACCTCTCTGCTGCCTTTGACATTGTCAGGCACCCTCTTCTCCTTGATGCGTTTTCCCATCTAGGTTTCTGTGACTCTGCTTCTCCTGCTTCTCCTGGTTCACCGACTTCCTTTTTAATTTCTTTAGCTGATTCTTCATTCAAGTTATGCCTGCTGAATATGGGTGTCCCTCACAACTATCTCATGAACTCTCTTCTTTTCTCTCTTTGACTTGGTGATCTCATCAGCTCCCAAGGGTTCAATTATCTCTATGCAGATGATTTCAAGATCTAGATACACAGCCTTCATCTCTCCTGAGACTCAGTCTTGTATCACCAACCGTCTTTTGTCACCCCATCTCAACTGTTGTTGTTCAGTCATTTGTCGTGTCCAACTCTTTGTGACCCCACTGTGGGATTTTCTTGGCAAAAATACTGGAGTGGTTTGCCATTTCCTTTTCCAGATCATTTTACAGATGAGGAAACTGAGACCAACAGGGTTAAGTGACTTGCCCAGGGTCACACAGATAGAAAATGTCAGAGTCCAGATTTGAACTCAGGTCTTCCTGACTCCAAGCCTAGTGCTTTATCCACTGAACCACCTAGCTATCCATCCTGTCCTACAAGTATCTTAAGCTCAACTACTTATCTCCCAACTCTGCCTTTTCACTGGCTGGAAGTCCCCCCCCCCTCTTCTGATTCTGGTTTCCCTGGCTTCCTTCTAGACTGAATTCATACCGCACTTTCTGTAAGAAACCTTTCCCAATCTCCTTACTTCTTGTGCCATCCCTCTGTGCTTATCTTCCACTGACAATGGACAGATCTTATTCAGACCTAGTAACTTACATTCTGTCTTCCCCAAAAGAATGTGAGCTCCTGGAGGGGAAGGCTTGTTTTTCCTTTTCTTTGTATTTCTAACATCTAGTAGAGTGCCTAGCATATATAATAAACAAAATCTTGGCCAATCTGATCACTAATAGGAAGAAACTAGCTGTGGGTGGAACTGATGGGAACCTTGGATGAAATGATAGCTTGTGAGACAGGAGAGGACATCTAGGCTAAGTCTGACACACATCAAATTTGGGGAAGTAGATTTCAAAGATTTTATCAGAGGAAAGGAGTATCCCATGAACTCAAACGCCACAGAAAATCAGTTCTGGAGAGATGGCTAAATGCTCAAAAATGAAATTCAAAAGACCCAACGAGAAACAACTTTAGTGAAGAGGGGAAAATGGGATGTCTTAAGAGCCTGATATAGACCCAGAGGGAACCTGTCAACCAACTTATATTTTTGAAAACTACATACAGAAGATGGTCACAGGATGACAGAAAGAGCGGGGCACAGTCCTGCAAAATCAGTGTTAGGAATGCTAAAACTCAGAACGAGCCAAAGTTGAGAAGGGAAGCTGAGGACAACAAGAAGAGTTCTTTAAAGACTCCACTGGGAGAAAGAGGAAGATCAAATTTTTGCTTCTGTTTTCTCTGCCAGAGAGAAAGACCTCTGCACCAGAGAAAACGGGACAAGACTGAATAAAAAACAGCTAATGCCCAAGACAGGTGATGAGAGAGTAAGATGCACCAATCTGCCCTTGATGAATTCAAATCACGTAGGCTGGATGAAGTGCATTCCTTGGTCCTGGGAGACCTGGTGGATGGGACTGCTGAGTCATTGTTATGGATACCCTAATGGACATGGAAAGGGGGAGAGGTACTACAAGATTGGGAAAGGGGCAAATAATCTGGTTTTTAAAAAGGGGGGGAAAGAGTAGAGTCTGTCAGTTAGAGGCCAATAAACTTGACTTTTATTCCTGAGATCTTTGGAGAATAGACCATGAAAAAGCTTCTCAAAAATGGAGAAGGGAAAGTGATGGTTACCAAGGGCCAGCATGGTATCATCAAGGACAGGCTAATCTCATTTCCTTTTTTGAAAGGATGGAATGCTGTGTAGAAAGCTTACTTTGATTTTAGTAAAACTTCTGATAAAAGTACCTGCCTCATATTGGAAAAATAAATGGCAAACCAGTCTAGTATCTTTGCAAGAAAATCACAAAATGGGATCAGAAAGGGTCACACACAACTAAAAACATGAAACAACACCCACCTCATGCTCTTCAGATGAAAATGTTTGGATTATGTGACAGCTGGATTTAGAACTGGTTAGGAGTTGAACTCAATAATTTAAAAAAAAACTTACTTTCTGTCTTAGAATGGATATTAAGTATTCATTCTAAGGCAGAAGAGTGATAAAGGCTAGGCAATGGGGGTCAAGTGTCACACAGCTAGGAAGTGTCGGAGGCCAGATTTGAACCCAAGACCTCCTATCTTTAGGCCTGGTTGCCCCTCAAACAATAACTGTCAATGGTTCAATATCAATATTCTAAGAAATCTCTAGGGGAGTGCCTCAGCAATCTGCTTATTCCTGTGCTGCTTAACATTTTTATCAGTGATTTGGAGAAAGGCAGAGCTGGCTTGTTCATCAATTGTGCAGATAATACCAAGAAGGGAGGAGGAGCTAACATAATGGATGAAAGATTCAGGATCAAAAAGGATCTTGATGAATTACAAGCATTGGGCTGAACCTCATAAGTAGAAATAAATGTAAAAACTTATGCTAGGGTCCAAAAAAAAAATAAATGTTCAAGGTGGGGGAGACACAGTTGGATGGCAGTTGTTCTGAAGAAAATCTGAGTATTAGTGCATTACAGACTTAAAGAAGGCAGCAAACCTGTCACCTTTCATGCACTGGAAACAGTACTTTTATTAATTTTTGTTCCCCATCAAGAATGGCTGAACAAATTGTGGTTTATGATGATGATGATGGGATACTATCATGAAATAAGAAATGATGAGTAGGATGATTTCAGAAAAAGCTGGGAAGAGCTATAGGAACTGATGCAGAATGAAATTAGCAGAACCAGAAGAACATTGTATATAGTAAAAGCAATGCTGAGTGATGATCAACTGTGAAAGACTTAGCTATTCTCAGCAATATGATGATCCAAGACAATTCTGAGGAACTTAAGACAAAAAATGCTGTCCAAAAAGAACAGCTAGAGATGGAAGGCAGATCAAAGCATACTATCTTTTACATTAGTTTACTTATAGTTTCATTTTGGGGTTTTATATAAGTATTTTCTTACAACAATGACCAATATGGAAATATGTTTTGCATGATAATACATGTATAACACAGATCAAACTGCTTACCAGTTTGAGTAGGGGGAGGTAGAGGGAAGAGAGACACAATTTAGATCTTATAATTTTGGAAAATGTATGTTGAAAATTGTTATTACATGTAATTGGGAAAATAAAATATCTTCTTAAAAAATGCCCCTCCTCCCCCGAGAGCTCATTAGCTTTTATGTAAACCTGCCATGCCACTGTTTTGACTCTTACTCTACTCAATGTTCACTAAAAACTCCTTGGGGTGTTATTTTTCATCTAGTTTCACAACTCTTCCCTCCAGAACTGGTTTGGTTAATTTTTTTGCACCTGAATGGTCTTTACACTTCTCTTTCATCTATAAAGTGAGCAGATTAGGCCAAAAGATCTAAGGATCCTCCCAGTTCAACACGTTCTAGAATCTCTTGCCCTTTCACTTTTTCTTTTGCTTCCTTATCTTGAACTCCTGCCTTGGCAACCTTTAGGAAACATCTGGGACACAGCCTTGCAGGATAAATATTTGTTGAATGGAACTAAATTCCTCCATTACAGTGGAGGTTTATGATCACTGGCCCTAGCCCCAGGTCTAAGCCAGTCTGTCAAGACTCACCGGGGTACATAGGTGTCATTCTCCACTGGACACCAAGCAATCACCTCACATGTCTTCACATGAGTATTATAGTTTACACATCTTCCCGTTGATATCCCTGCAGGTGGAAAAGGAGGAATAAGGAGACAAGTAACTCAGTACAGTGTAGACATGCCAATGGGCACCTTAATCAATTATAATCTTCCCTTGTTTACAAACCGAGCAATTATAACTTGCAAAAATCTGGTCATTGGTAAAAGGTTCAACTTCAAAAGAGCATAAGGTCAAAGTTCTCACAAAAGAGTTTTTTTCTCAAGGCAAAGAGCTATTTTCTGGGGTATTAAAAAATGGCAGAGGACCAGATATCTAGGTTATCAATCAAGTACTAGTCTTGTTATCAGACACTGCTGGGGAATCATGAAGAGTCCGTTTTCTTGATTTGAGAAGGGATAACCCTATGCTGAAGTAAGACCCATAATAAAGGCTTTTCCCCACCACAGAAGGTCAACTGGAGAGAGACTCGATTTTCTAAGTGTTAATGACTGCTGTTGTGATCAAACACTTGCCTAATATCCAGTCTGACAAAGAAAACACAGACTTTGAACCTACTGCTGTCCTACAGCCAGGAATCTTCCACTAAGAATATCAAGCAGATTCTACTTAGCTCATACCGTTGCTATGGACATCAATGGAGCCATGAGCACAGTCATCGTCTGACTTACACATAGTTTTGTCATCTGGAAGCTGAAGAAGACAAAAATGAGCAAAAATAAGGTCTCAGGTGGGTTTATTCTCTAAACCAGGGCCAGAACCCACATCTTGGCACCCCTGGCACCAAGACAGCTCAAAAGAATGAGGGCTAAGGATTGGAGTGGCATTGGTGGCCTGCTCAACACCTACCTCGGCACACGTGCCCTGCCTCTGATTCAAGGTAGCAATCATATTGGTCATGATAAACAGTGCATTCTCCTGCTGTAGAAAAGGGAGAAAGAAGAGAGGTTGGCAAACATCTATTGGCCACACATACAGAGACAAAAAAGTCAACCACCCATTTAAGTGCTAGGGACTGTTCACAAGAGCCATATTGAAAAGTAGTCTTGGTAGTCTCTACAAGAAAGGTTCACCATTCAAAGTAGCTTCAAAAAGCCATCTTTCCCTTTGGAGAAGTGAGCTGTAGCTTCTTTGCATAAGCCCTCACCCCAGGCACCCAGGTGCTTAGGCTCAGTGCTGATCAATCATCATAAACAGCATAATGGAATGTAGAAGAACAACTTCACAACCTACAAATCTCTTTGGTATTTTGCCCCAAATGTTGTCCATCCTTTTAAGTATACCTCATTTTGTCATTGTTGAGCCATTTCAGTTGGGTCAGACTCTTTGTGACCCTACTTGGAATTCCTTGATAGAGATACTGGAGTGATTTGTTATTTCCTCCTCCGGCTCATTTTACAGATGAGAAAAGTAAAACAGAGTTAAGCCCAGGGTCACCCAGCCAGGATGTATTTGAGGACAAATTTGAACTCAGATCTTCCTGACTCTAAGTCTGGTACTCTATTACCTAGCCTGTTCTTAGGACAAAATTCCTGGTTGTAGAATAAAAGTAGGATCAAAGTCTGTGTTTTCTTTGTCAGGGTGGATATTCACCAAGTGTTTGATCTTCTACCATAAGATCAAGCCTTTTCCTTTGTCCTCTCATTCTTTCCTTCCTCCCATGAAATAAGGGTTTGAAATCCATTCTTCTCATTCAATCACCTAACAAGAGTTTGCCAGACATCTGTTCATTTGACCTTGAATCTTTGTTCATCTCCTCTAGTCAGGTCCAAACAACCCCAGGACTGGCCTGTATCATTCATTCTGTAAGCATTTAATCACATTCACAATATTATGTATTATATTTTCAATTTGCTTTGGGAGTGAGTGTGTGTGTGTGTGTGTAAAGTTTTGTTTTGTTTTTTAAGCAAGACTGTAAAATAGGGCAGAGATCATGCCATTGCTTCTTTGGGGCTAACATTATCTAGGTACTCAATACATAAATGTAGAATTGAATTGAATGGTATTAGGAAAACAATCTGATGACCAAACTAGACAATTAAATGGAAAACAATAGCTGTGAAGGCATTTTGAAAAGAACTCTATAAGAGGCAGATAGGTAGCACACTGGATGAATACCAGGTTCAAGTTTGGCCTCAAGATGCTTCTGAACTGTGTGACCCTGGACAAGTCACTTAACCCCAACTGCCTAGTCCTTATCACTCTTCTGCCTTGGAATTGATTCCATGACAGAAAGAAAGAGATTTTTTAAAGGAACATTACTAATAATAGGGTAGACATTTTCCCCCCTCCTTCTCAACCCCAAATAAACTCTCTGGCATCTTATTTTAAATTCCTAAGAAGGATTTACCATAATCTTTTTATCAGAGGCTACTGAAGAAAATGGGGTGTCTAAGAAGAAAGGTAAGGAGTTTTAAGTAGGTAATACTAATGAAGATTGATGACCATTGAGTTCGAATTGGAGGCACCTTATTTTGAACTGGAATGGAACTTACAAATCATTTAGTCTAACCCTTCTTTTTAGAGAGGGAACCTGAAGGGCAGGGAGGTGGTAGCTTGTCTAAGGACACACTACAAAGATGGCAGAATAGATCTGATCTTAGTTTGAGGCCTAAAACCCATAATTTGGAATCAAAAAGAGATGTATTCGATAAATAGTAATTAAAATTACAGGAAAGAAGAGGATCAGGACATACTTAGACATAATGCAAAGTCCTCCAAAATAATGGCAGAGAACAAAGGGAAACCCCCCACTTCCCCCCTCCCCCCCTCCTCCCATGTTTAAGCTTTTGCCAAGTCAGGGGTGGAAACCAGTGATAATTGCTCTCCACTGAATTTTCCACATGACAGGAGGACCTTAATGTGAGGAAGGCTCTGAAATTTGCCTAACCGTGGCAGTTTGGGCAGGAGAAAATCCATCATGCCAGGGGTTAGGGGAAAGACCAAACAGCTTTATTTCAGTCCTCTATATTGTCTGATCAGAAGTGAAAGGACAGATGATTAGGAAGACTGGCAGAAAATTTTGGGAATAAGTCAAGGGCCCAAAGTGTCTGAGACTGGATCTGAACACAAGCTTTCCTGACTCCAGGCCCTGTACTCTATCTACTGTGTCACTTGGCTGCCCTAAGATAAAGAATACAGGCTCTGAAAAAAGAGAATGGCTGATTTGGAATTGGAAAACTATAGATGGGGAAGAAAAGTTGCTGAGTTCACCCAGACATTAGAGTGGTTGAGCTGGGATCCTTTCTACTTCTAGTTCAATAAAATCAGAGGATAAGATTTAGACATGGAAGAGGCCTTGGAAGCCTTCTAGTTCAAACCTCTTATTTTACAATTGAGGAACTTGAGAAATAAATGACTTATCCTATGTTGCACAGAATGACAGAGGCAAGATTTGAACCTAGATAATCTGAATTCTGATTTAATGCTTTTTCCATTATACCATGCTGCTTCCCTAAAATAAACTGAAAAGGAGATGAAGATATATGTGAAATGTAGTCCTGAAAACCCTTGGTTTGCCAGGTTTCATTTCTCTCAATCGAATAAACTGTCTGCACCCTAGTTTCTTTACTCATTGACCATGCTCTCATCTTGACTAAAGGACAGGCCCTGGAGGACTTAACCCTTTCTTAATCCAGGTTCTCAAACTCCTGTCCTGGGAAGCAATAAAGTGTTATCTTGACTGGTGGGTCCCTCATACAACCTCTGATATCTAAACTGGTTCCACCCAAGTTTTACTTTTTTACAACAAATATCTTCTCCCCATCTGCTTTGCAGCTAAGCAGGTATCTTCCACTTTCCAGTTCTGGAGCCATAATAATGAAAGTGATATCACATCACCACTGGAAAGGTTGGGCCATTCTGTATGTCTGTGGCTCCACTTCCCATCCCTAAAACTATTCAAATCAAACTGTCCTTCCTTGGCCATCCTTCCCATATAAGCCCAATAAGAATCCTGAACTGTCTTCACTTTTGCATTTAGACAAACAGTGCTTGGCACAGAGTAAGTACTTTAAAATGTCTGTGCTTTTAAATCCGTTTTTATTAGTGCTTAGTATTCTGCTCCACATTTCATATTGTTTTGGTTCTATTTATTTCATTCCGCATTAATTGAATGAATGAATGAATGTAATAGCATTAAGTTCTTCCTCCCTGGCCCTCTTTAAGACCCAATTAGAATTCCGCTCTTTACTGTACAACAGGTAAGATTCAGACCTGAGCCTTCTTGACCCCACATTCAGCTCTCTATTATCTGTCTTGTGCTGCCTTTCTACAAGAGGACTTCATTCTCAGAAGCAAGCTACAGTCAAATTAACAAGCATTTATTAGGTGCCAGTGACATGGCGGGTACTGGGCTAATCACAGCACCTTCAAGGTAAGCTCCAGTATCTGCAGAGAAAGTTGAGTTTTCATAAAAACCCTGTGAACTGTCGATACCATGTCTAGCTAATCATAAGGTCCATTTTAATTCCCTTCATAAAACATTCTTCTTCTACACCTGACCTTCGTACTTGAAGGATCCATATTTTCCTCTGAATGGGCACTTTCCACCTTTAAGATTTTGTGGCCAAAAAATTAATCATCTGATGTCTAATTAGGTGATGAGACCCCCAACTCACCAGGTTGGTCCTCAGATTGAAGACCAACCGGTACCAATGGCTTCCTATCCCAAAGAAAGTTGAGGGAATAGGAATAGGCTTGAAGATGGGAGGATTTGTGAAACTCCAAGTTACTTCCGCATATTTTTCTGTGAATAATTTTAAATCTCCCAAGAGATCTGAGCTATGTGTTGGAAAATTATCATGATTTGATGGACCCATATGGACGAAACTCCTTCCTCCCCTGCCCCCCCAAATTCTTCGATTATTATCCTAAGCTAAGTGTGGCAGCTTATCTCCATTTGATTACACTTTTTTATAAACTACATGGAGCAAAACATCCAGGTTTCTATTAGTCTAAAGAGGAGAAAATATAAGCTGTGAACTGTCAATGTTTACTTAGGATATTTATTCTAATAATTTAAGAGATCATGGCGGAGGCAATCAGGTGGCTCAGTGGATAGAAAGCCAGGCCTGGAGATGGGAGATCCTGTGTTTAAATCTGGGCTTGGACTCTTCCTATCTGTGTGACCCTGGGCAAGTCACTTAACCCCCACTGACTAGCCCTTACTGTTGTTTTGTCTTGGAACAAATATACTATTGATTCAAAGATGGAAGGAAGGTAAAGGTTAAAAAAAAGGGGGGGGGGAATCAAAGCTAGACAGAATTAGCCTTCTGTTTTGACTCATACTGGCTTAAAAAATTATTGATATATTTTGTTTTCACATTGTCTAGATTTCTCTCTGTAGCCTTTCTCCTTCCTTCCCCCCTAAATCATCCTTTATATCAATTTTTTTAAAGAGAAAAGAGAAAAAAAAATTCAGTAAAAGCTGTCAATATGTAAAAAACAAATACTCTGATATTAAATGCAAAGTTCCACACCTGTGGATCCCCCCATATTTTCAAAGAGTAGAAGCTTTTCCCGTCTCTTCACTGGGGTCTACTTGTTCTTTATATTTCCAAACATTCATTTTCTATTGTTTGGTGGTGGTGGTTCTTTCCAGTTACACTGTTGCTGCCATGTATATTTTCTTGGCTCTGCTTACTTTGTTTTGTATTAGTTCATATACATCTCCTCTTCAAGCTTCTCTACATTCATCATTTCTTATAGTACAGCTACATTCTATTTTGTTTGTTTAAACCCTGATCTTCCATCTTAGCACCAATACTTTGTATTGCTTCCAAGGTAGAAGAGTTTTAAGAGTTAGGCAATGGGGCAGCTGGGTAGCTCAGTGGATTGAGAGTCAGGCCTAGAGACAGGAGGTCCTAGGTTCAAATCTGGCCTCAGACACTTCCCAGCTGTGTGACCCTGGGCAAGTCACTTGACCCTAATTGCCCACCCTTACCACTCTTCCACCTAGGAGCCAATACACAGAAGTTAAGGGTTTAAAACAAACAAACAAACAAAAAAGAGTTAGGCAATGGAGATTAAAGTGAGTTACCCAGGGTCACACAGCTAGGAAGTGTCTGAGATCAAATTTGAACCCAGGACCTCCCATTTCAGAAATTTCCTAGCTGTGTGGCCCTGGGCAAGTCTCTTAACCTCCATTGTCTAGCACTTACCACTCTTCTGCCTTGGAACCAACACTAAGTATTGATTCTAAGACAAAAAGTATGGGTTTAAAAAAAAAACCAAGGTATAAAAGGGGTTAGTGTGGCTAGATAGAAGTTAGTGTGGGTGGTACTTTAGTAGACTGTTGGCTGTATGACCCTAGGCCAGCCACCTAGTTCTGTCTGTTTCAACTGTCAAATGATTTGGAGAAGGAAGTGGCAAACCACACCAGTATTTTGTCAAGAAAACCCAAAATGGGGTCATGGAGAGTCAGACACAACTAAAATGACTGAACAACAACCACCACCTCAGCTGTGTATCAAAGAGGGAAGAGACTGAAACGTTAGTCTGCATAAAGATGACTGTGCAGAAAAAGAGAATCAATGGTGTTGTCAGCACATGCCTAGGATATCATATTCACTTGGAGAATTGGGGGTGGGAAATGATATCTTTTATTTATGAAAGCCACTGAGAAACTAGAAGAGACCCAGAGGAAAGTGGCCAGGATGTCAGAGGGCCTGAAGATGACCTTGTCCTAGGACAGTCTGTGGACAGAACTGGTGTGATTTAGCCTGGAGAAATGAAGACCCATAAGGAAAGGGTTGTGAGGGTAGCCTTCAGGTATGTGAAGGGCTGTCTTTCTATAGAGGAAGCTTTTAATCTGTTCTGCTCAACTTGGAACAATTGGGTAGAAACTACAGGGAGATCGTTTCTAAATTTGATATAAAGAAAGAATTCCCAATGATTAAAGCTGTAGTGGCTGAAATAGTAAAGCTGTAAAGCTAAGTAAGTCTTCAAGAAGAAGCTGGATTTGATTTAAGGCTGGACCAAAAGACCCTGAGATCCCTTCTCATTGGAGTATGAGACCTCAGAAGAGGCAGAGCATGTCCTTCTTGGGATACAGTGTTGGAACAGAATGTAGCATTCAAACTTCCCTGTTCTCCCCCTGTCCCGACCTTAACAAAATAAAATGAGCATTTCTATATACACAATATAATAAGAAATGATAATACATGAAACTGTGGATTTCTGTTAGGTACTGCTTGCTCTTCTTTTTTAATTTTAATTTTTTTTTAACCCTTACCTTCTGTCTTGGAGTCAATACTGGGTATTGGCTCCAAGGCAAAAGATTGGTAAGGGTGGGCAATGGGGGTCAAGTGACTTGCCCAGGGTCACACAGCTGGGAAGTGGCTGAGGCCAGGTTTGAACCTAGGACCTCCTGTCTCTAGGCCTGACTCTCACTCCACTGAGCTACCCAGCTGCCCCCTCTTTAATTTAATTTTTAAAACATTTTCCCATATTTCCATGATTCATTTTCTTTCCCTCCTCTCTTCCCTGCCCCCTCCCAGAGCTGACATTGCTCTTCTTTTAAATAGATGATACATTCAACATGCAACTTTCAAAGCTATCCTACTTGTTGGTGTTTCTTTCAGGCATTCTATCTGTTCTATTCTGTGCATTAAAAAAAACTAAACAACCAAACTCTTACCTTCTGTCTTAGTACCACTTCTAAGAGTGGCAAGGGCTAGGCAACTGGGGCTAAATGACTTGCCCAAGGTCACACAGCTATGAAGTGTCTAAGACCATATCTGAACCCAGATCCTTCTGACTCCAGGCCTGGTGCTCTATCCTTTGTGCTATCTGGCTGTGCCTGTTTCTTACATGCAAAAAATAAAAAAAGTTTTAATTAATCTTCTTTTCTCTTACTTTTTATTACTTTGTTCCTATCTTTCTTTTTCCTTCCACTTACTTCTTTTAGAAATAAAGAAAAAAAAAGCCTTTGTAACAAATATATACAGTCAAGCAAAACATATTCCTATGTTGGCCATGTCTGGAAATGTCTCCTTAATCAGCATCTTGGGTCTATCAGTTCAGGAAATGGGTGGCTCCATCAGTCCTAGGAAACTGTATAGAGACCAGAGTCTCTGAGTCTTTTAAAGCTGTTGTTTTCTGTAATGTTTTTGCCATTATACACGTTGTCTTCCTTCCTCTGCTCCCTTCACGTGTCTCATCTTTCTTGGTCAGCTTCCTTCTCATTGAATTTACTATCTGTTATTAGTCTACAAATGTCATTCATAGGCTGATATGCAGTATTGCATTAATTCAGGTACAGAAGATTAACTTTCTTTTGGTTCCCCAAAAAACCCTCCAAAGCACAATAATTCTGAATGCCCGACATCTTGACTTCTCTCAATATGTCAGGTTCTAATTGTTTTGTTTAGCTTTTAATCTTTAAAGCTTTCTAGATGAAGAATTAGGGCAGCTCAGCAGCTCAGTGGATAGAGTGCTGGACCTGGGTTCAAATTTGACCTCAGAACCTTCCTGGGCTAGTCGTTTAACCCTAATTGCCCCTAGTCCTTGCTAGTCTTCTTAGAATGGATATAAGCCAGAAGGTAAGTGTTAGGGGGGAAAAAAAGAATTGACAATAAATTCCTCTGCTATTCAACCAAATGTCCTCAGAAAAATGCTAAATGACCATTCATATTTGCTGTTAGTTTGGCTCGTAGTGGACAGATGGACAGCTTTGGGTCAGGAAGACTCAAGATTCAAATCCTGCTCCTGACATATAAGAATCTGAATTCTCTGATTCCTCAAGGCTGTCAATTACACAGGAGTTTCTGATTTCTAACTCAGGAAGGAGATTTCCACATCAGAAACTCGCCACCCACTAATGAAGTCACATGTCCAAACCAAAAAAACCAAAAACAACAAAAAAGTTTTGTCAGCAGGAACTTACAGTGGTCAGGGATGGGATAATCATTAAACACAACTTAAAGGCAAATAATGTAACCCAAGAGCAGGTGCGGTTATGTAAAAGAGACAAAGCTGGAAATACACCTGAGCCGGAACCACGTAGTCGGCCACATCCCAGATCCGGATCCCCAGGTCCGAGGTGTTGGTCAAGGCCACACCTTTCATCTTTGTGGTGATGGAACTGACGACTGAGTCTACCTCTTGGTAGCCTTTTTCCCACACAAACACCCATCTGGAAAAGAGAAGGCTGGTTGTAGGCAGCTTTTCACAGGGGACTTTGTACAGCAGGGCTGATACATTCTTTCTTTCTTTTTTTTTTTTTTAATTTTTTTCTTTAGAATATTTTTCCATGGTTACATGATTCATGCTCTTTCCCTCTCCCCCAAACCTCCCCTAGCCGATGTGCAGCTCCACTGGGTTTTACAGGGCTGGCACTTTCTACATGTTAATTGGGTCATTTAGATAGAGTTTGAAGGGACTGTGGAGATCGTCTCTTCAAAGCCCCTTATTTTACAGATGAGAACACTAAATGAGAATTGGCCGAGCTGGAATTTAATTCCAGGCCTTCTGACTACAAATCTAGAATTTTTTCTAGATAGGAGAAAGCATCATTTCTATATGTTAGGCCCTGGGAATTCAAGTGAGGGCAAGCTCCTCAAGGAGCTTACAGTTTAATGGCAGAGATGACTTATGAAAGGTAACTGGAAGGGGTTGGGTAAGCAAATCCAGGGGCATTGGATGGGGATGACTGGGAAGTAACCATAGAGGCATAATACAAGATATTGGGACAGCTAGATGGCACAGCAGATAACACTCTGGGCTTGGAGTCAGAAAGATTCATCTTCCTGAGTTCAAATCTGGCCTCAGACATTGCCTAGCTGTGTGACCCTGGACAAGTCACTTAACCTTGTCTGCCTCAGTTTCCTTGTCTGTAAAATGAGTTGGAGAAGGGAATGGCAAACCTCTCCAGTATTTTGGCCAAGAAAATCCCAAAAGGAGTTACAAAGAGTCCTATAGGACTGAACAACAGCACAAGATAAGATGAAAGTTCACCTATCAGAATCTGGTAATTCAGTGCAAGGTTATAGGGGATGAGGAAAGGTGGGAAGGTTAGATAATAAGATGAGGAGATAACCTATTGCCTCTGGGAACTTTTGTTTGTTTTTGTTTTTCATTTTAAATTTTTTATTTTTTAAAAATTTTTTTCCATGTTTCCATGATTCATTTTCTTTCCTTCCTCTCTTCCTTCCCCAGTCCCAGAGCCAACAAGCAATTCCACTGGGTTGTATACTTGTTATCACTTGATACCTATTTCCATATTATTCATTTCTATAATAGAGAAATCTTTTAAAGCCAACCCCCCCAATCATATACCCATATAAACAAATGACAGATCATGTGTTCTTCTTTTGCATTTCTATTCCCGTAGTTGTTTCTCTTGATGTGGATAACATTCTTTTTCATAAGTTCCTCGGGAATGTCCTGGCTTGTTGCATTGCTACTTGTAGTAAAGTCCATTACATTGGATTGTTCCACAGTGTTTCACTTTCTGTGTACAATGTTCTCCTGGTCCTGCTCATTTCACTTTGTATCAGTTCAATGAGGTTCTTCCAGTTCATATAGAAACCCTCCAGTTCATCATTCTTTACTTCTGATAGCTAGGGACTGGAGGCCTCCCATTTGATGGCTATTTAATAGTAATGCCAACAATGCTACATTTGCAGGAATTTCAAAAATAGATAGGATAGTCCTTGGCCTCAAGGAACCTAAGTTCTAACAGATTCTTAATTCCATTATGTCTGCTTTCCTTGTCTGCAGCATCCCCTCCCACCTAGACTATAGCCAGGGCTGTTGGTGGGTCTCCTAGCCTCTAGTCTCTCCCTTTTCCAGTCCATCCTCCATTTGTCACTAAAGTGATTTTCCTAGCATGCCATTCCCCAATTCAAACAACTCCAGTGGCTCCCTATCACACCCAGGATAAAAGATAAATCTTGTTTGGTTTTTAAAGCCTTTTACTTAACCCCAAATGCCTAGCCTTTATCATTCTTCTGTCTTGGAACCAATACACAGTATTGATTCTAAGATGGAAGGTCAGGGTTTACCCAAAGGAAAAAAAAATTAGTCCTTTATAACTTGCCTCAGCCACTGTATGTGATGAAGTAGATAGAACACTGAGTTTGGAGTTGGGGAGACTTGAGTTCAAATCTAACCTCAGATCCTTAGCTATATGAACCTGGGGAAGTCATTAAATCTCTATTTGCCTCGGTTTATTCAACTGCAAAATGGGGACAATGATAGCACCTAACTGAAAGATTGAATAAATGAGAAAATATTTATAAAAAGTGCTTAGCACAATGCCTGGTACACAGCAGGCAATATATAAAAGCTTATTCTTTCCTTTTACTTCCTCGGGCCAATGTTTCTGGTTCTCTTACTCCTTAGACTCCTCCCACCCTCCCCTCTACCCCATACCTATTCTGTGATTCAGAGACATTGGCCTCCTTGCTGTTCCTTGAAAAAAGATTCTCTGAGTATTTTCTCTGGCTGTCTCCCATGCTTAGAACAATAATCCTTCTCATCTCTAACTCCTGGCTTCACTGGATTCCTTCAAGTCCCAGGGAAATTCCCATCTTCTATAAGAAGTCTTTCCAACTCCATCTTAATCCTAATGCCCTCTGGATATTGATTATTACAGTTAATCCTGTCTATATTTTGTTTGTACATAGTTCTTTGGAGTTTGTCTCCCCCATTAGAATATGAGCTCCTGGGAGCAAAGACTACCTTTTGCCTTTCTTAGCATATAGTAGGCATCTGATAAATGCATATTGACTGATTATTTTAGAAATAGTAAGTATTTAGGGGCAGCTAGGTGGTGCAGTGGATAGAGTGAGGGGACTAGAGTTATAAAGAAATATCTTCTGGAGTTCAAATCTGATTTCAGACACTTATTAGCTGTGTGACCCTGGGTGAGTCACTTAACCTTCTTGGCCTTGGGTTCCTTTCTGTTAAATGAGCTGGAGAAGGAAATGGAAAACCATTCCAGTATCTCTGCCAAGAAACTTCTACATGGGGTTATGAAGAATCAGATATGGCTGAACAACAAGAAATACTTTTAAATTATCCTAGTCTTAAAAGCTTTGAACTAATCTGAAAGTGAAACTCTTAACCTCTAACTATGAATTCTGAAACAGTTGCCTTTGCTTTGTATGGTATATAGACAAGGGTAAGGAGTGGAGAACCTGGACTCATCCATCTCAGCAGCAGCCCTTAGCATATCAGAAGGGTGAGGGGAGAGAGAAGGAGAGAGAGGGAGAGAGAGGGAGAGAATTTCAGAAATGGTGGGGAGGTCAGTCAGTAAGAAATCATAAAGCTGGGAGCTGAAAAATCTTGTGTGAGAAACAGCAAGAGGCCAGTGTTGCTAGATCAGAGTACTGAGAAGCTAGGAGATTTTATATCTGATCTTGGAGGTGGCTATTGCACCTTATGCTTAAGATTAAACACCAATTAACAATAAAAAAAAAAAGCATATAGGTTCAAATCAATCATACCTTGGCTATACTATGTGATGGGCTACTGAAAATAGTATTTGGGGTTTGTAAATTCATTTTGGTCTTTGTTTACTGACTTCATTCAAAATGATTGCTTTTTGTCTGAATATAAGATGTATTGATAGATATACTAAGAAGAGCCATTCTCCAATAGACAGCTGAAGTGTATGAATAAGTAGTTTTCAAAAGAAGTGATATCAATAATCACTAGCCAAATAAAAAATGCTCTAAGTCACTAAGAAAAAAATGCAAATAAAAAAACTCAAGTTCTGACTTATGCCATCAAATCAGCAAAGACTGGGTTAGCTAGGTGGCGGCATGGATAGAGTGCTAGGCCTGGAGATGGGAAGTTCTGAATTAAAATCTTGCCTCAGGTACTTCCTAGCTATGTGACCTTGGGCAAGTTACTTGACCCCATGTGCCCAGCCCTTACTGCTCTTCTGCCTTGTTCAACTTGAACACCTGATAGTTAATATAGATTCTAAGACAGAAAGTAAGGATTTAATTAAAAAAAAAAAAGATTGGCAAAAATGACCAAAAAAAAAAAAATGATAATTGTTGGAGAGGCTTGGGGGCAGCAGGCACACTTAATACACCTCTGATGGAAATGTGAATTGGTCTAATCACTTTGGAAAAGTCTAAGTTAGTTAAAATCTACATACCCACTGACCCAGTCATACTACCAATAGGCTTTTATCTCCAAAAGATAAAAGGCAGAGGGAAAGAACCCCACATGTACAAAATGTTTATAAATTGCACTTTTTGTTACTCTAGGAAAGGATTTGAAACAAAGTAGATGCCCCATCAATTGGGAAATGGCTGAATAATTTATGCTGTGGCCATCAATCAGCAAGCATTTATTAAGGGCCTACTATGTTCCAGTCACTGCAAACATTAATATCAAAAATGAACTTCCTACTTACAAGGAGTTTATATTCTAACAGACAAGACAGGTATCTACGTGAGATGGTTGGTAAGTTATCCTTCATACTGTAAAAGAGAATTCTTTGTTCTTTCTGAGTTTACACCTGTGAAAGGGAATCCTTTATTCCCTTCGTTTATTTTAAGTTAACACTTTGGTTAATAATAATTAAATACCCCTACTTAGTACCTCACCAGATTGTGAAGACAGGATTCACTCTCCTTTGTCTACTTTTGAATTGAATCAACAAAAGCTTGAACACCTGATTTAGCACTAAGTGGAGGAGCTCTCCACCTTTTCAACTCAATCAGCCAGGAAATGAGAATTCACACCTCAATCAACCAGGAATCTGTGAACTCTTTTGATGAGTATTATAAGGATGATATTAGAAATTAAGTCTTATTACATTAGTTTAGAGATAATTGGAGAAGCTGGCTTGAGGAAGAATTGGAGTTTGAAACAGATCTGAAACTGTCAGTTTCAAATGTTGACTGTATGGGGGAGGTGTAAAAGTTTTTCAGTGGCAGTTACTCTCTGGGAGTGGCAGTTGCTCTGAGGGAATTGGCAGTTGCTTTCTCTCTGAGTGCCGGGAGCAGGTGACATCTTCTTTTCTCTCTCTCCTCACTGTCTGAAGGTAGAAGGAAAGGAGGGAAAAACCTGAAGGAGCTAAGTGACTTCCTTTTCCAAGCTGAGAAACACTAATGACTGTCTATTGCTGTTTCATAGATTGTTCTATCTCTGAAAAGACCAAAGAAAGACCCAGTCTTTGGTTTGGACTCAGTCTGCTAAGGCTCAGAGTCCTAACTTGGTTCTTGCTGAGGCTTAGCCAGCTGGCCTTTGTTATTTTTATAACTTGGAGACAAAGTTAAGAATTATATACTTCTTATAAGGATAATAGTGTGAGTTTATTGTAGAATAGGGAAAATTTGAGTTAGTCAGATCAGGAAGGATCAATATAGCCTGTGAAAACAGAAGTGGTTCCTTGCGGAATCAGTGAGTTTTATTTGGGTGGAGTTAGAAATCCTTTTATATCCTTATATTCTCAATAGTTTATTTTTATATAACAAGGGTCTCCTTATTGTCCTTGCACCTGGTCCTGAAGAGAAGTTCACTTATGAGCTTCACTACACTTATATAAACTGGAGATACTTTGTAAACACAGCAAGCAGAGTATCTAATCAGTTCCCATTATATCCATAATCAATTCATTCACTTATTATTTTTACAGTATTCACCTCTCCAGAAAGTGAGAAGTGGCTCCCACAAACACTGCCTCCTGGGCAGTGCTGGGCAATTTGGAAGCTGTGATTGGCCCTTGTGAAAAGGGGAAGGGAAAATAAGTCAATATAAGAGGCCCTGGATTTCTGGGGTTAGGAGAAGTCGATTCCAAGGAAGTCAGCTTCAAGAACTAGGAACAAAGAAGAAAGTCAGCCTCAGGAATCACCTTCAGCTCAAGTCATCATCTTGACCTGCCTCTTGGAGAGATCTTGGGTGAGTGGATAGTTGGTTTTCCCTTCCTGTCTTTTGGAGAGAGTTTATTCTGGTTGAAGATCAACAAGTTCTGACTGAGTTAAGCACTGGAGCAATATTTAGTTAGATAGGCTAATGTCTTCTCTTTTTCTGCTTTCACTCTTTCCACCTCTTCTATAAATAAAAGCTATTAAAGTCATTTCGACTTTTAGCAATAATACTTTGAATTGGCAACCACC
The DNA here is from genome assembly GCF_016433145.1 of Gracilinanus agilis. NCBI lineage: Eukaryota > Metazoa > Chordata > Mammalia > Didelphimorphia > Didelphidae > Gracilinanus > Gracilinanus agilis. The sequence continues at coordinate 754,678,490 of NC_058130.1, forward strand.
ATTATTATTTCTAATTTTCATATATTTTAGTCAAACCATTAAAATTTAATCCTACAATACTCAGAGGACCAAAATGACACCACTATGTTGGGGTCAATGTCATTGTATAGTGTGTCTGATTGCTGCTGATCAGACCAAAATGAACTCAGAAGGCTCTACCATAGGTTGGCATAAATAGTCTATATAAACATTTTGAAAGGAGATGTCTTAAATTACCACGTCATGAGCTACTGCAATTCTGCTTATGTGAACATAATGGAATAGTATTGCAATTATATAATGGGATATAATTGGATTATTATTTAATGGGATATAGTGAGAAATGACAAAAGAAATAGATTTAGAGATATCTGGGAAGACTTGTATGGGGATCTAGGCGTGAACTTATCATTAAGGTGTAAAAGATGTATTCTAAGACTGACTCTTTTGAACAATATGCTCATGTACCAAACTTCATGATTGATTACTTAAGCCTTGTAACAAAGTGTAACACTGAGCTTATGGCATGCTGACCACTCACTAAGCCTTCAGTCCAAAGGTTAATTGGACCTCTGGGCAGGGCACTGAGTCCTAAATGATCTTATCTCCTCCTCTTTGATCTGGTGGTTGTTAACAGAGCCAATGTCAAATTCTTTGCCATGTCACATGTTCATTAACTACTTCCCCTCACCAATTCCTTGATTCTCCAATAAAAGATTGGGGACACATATAGTGCTCTCTTTCCACCATCAGAGGAGCATGCACGATGGAGCTCATGTTGAACTCTGTTTCTGAGTCTTTCTTCCTTTATTGTGTTCCCTCTCTCTTAATACCCCTTCACCCATTTTCCCTCAGTCTCCAGCTTCCCTTCTCAGGTGTTCACCCACGAATATATTAATTTGTGGCCGCTGGACAGCTACAACTTGTATGAATTGACAGAGAAGAAATTGAGCAGAACCAGAGGAAGAATTTATACAATGACTAGAATTAGGTAAACAACTTGTTAAAGACTTAAGAACTCTGATCAATGCAATGACCAATCATGGCTCCAGAAGGCAGATGATAAAGGCTACTTCCCATCCCTAGGTGGAGAGGTAAGGGACTAAAGGTGCAGAATGAGATAGATTTCCTTCCTTCCTTCCTTCCTTCCTTCCTTCCTTCCTTCCTTCCTTCCTTCCTTCCTTCCTTCTTTCCTTCTTTTCTCCCTCCCTCCCAGCCTTCCTCTTCCTTCCTTATTTTCTTCCTCCTTTCCTTCCTTCTAAAAAACTGTTAAGGGTTAGTCAATTGGGTTGCCCAGGGTCACACATTTGGGGAGTATTTGAGGTCATATTTGAATTTAAGTTCTCCCAATTGGAGACCTAATGCTCTATCCATGGTGCTATCTAGCTACTCCAGATATGCATTTTCTTTCTTTCTTATTTGTTGCAAAGATATTTTATTTTCCCAATCACATGTAATAATTGCTTTCAATATATGTTTTCTAAATATGATCCTATGAAAATAGAATTTTGTACCCCTGGACTTCATTTCCCAGAATTCTTCTTTTGTCCCCACAATGCATCCTTACGTTTTGGTGATAAAAGTTTGCTGTAACCCTGATTTTGTCCTTTTTCTTCTTCCTTCACTCTCCTCCTCTTCCCCCTCCCTCCTCCTCAGGTTATCTCTTTCTCTCCTGCTTTTCTTGGTTGGGGCAACTCTCTCTTTGCTAAGGCTATCATTTTCCTTTACTTCAAGTTATTAATAAATCTTATAAAAATATAATACTTGGACTAGTGGATATTAATTTTTAATCTTACAATCCAAATTGTCTCCCTCCCTTTACTTGGAGAGGGTAAAGCAATTTGATCCGGGCCAAGATATATATTTTCAAATATGACCAATGTGTGATTTTGATTTTACTTGTTATAAATATAGATCTTTATTTTTTGCTTGGGAGAATTATTATAGGTGAAGAGTGATAGTGATGCAAGAAAATAAAAAAAATAAGTGAACCTTAATGGAAACATTAAAAATATATAGAAAAGAGCAGAAGAAACTTCATTTTCAGAAAGGGACACAGGATTGGTAATAAGTTAAATTTAACATACACTTTAAAAAACAAGTTGCAGGTAATTATTCCTGGTTTCATATACATTACTGTTTTTCTGGTTGTATGTGGAAATGTTTCTGTTTGTCAAGTTTATTATATAAAAAAAGAAAATTCTTCCCTAAAATGCTGCTTTTTGAGAATTGTTGAGTGTCATCATGGACTTTGCCAAAAACCAAATAATCATTGAGGAGAATTGATCCAGAAATGTAATTGAAGAACAGAAATTCCCCCCCCTTGATCTCCCTGAAGAATTTTGACTTGAGAAACCAGAGTAGATAGCCATGATTAAACCAGACAAGCTAAACTGAGATTTTTCCCTTTGATCCATAGGAGCTTGTCGATATTCTAAGAAGGATCCAGACAGGTCTTAGCTCCTCCTTACACAGGACTAAAACGTCAGAAGAAGAATTGTCAAAGTACCAATTCATTAAGTTCCACACTTGGGGGACCTTATCTGCACGTGTGTGTGTGTGTGTGTGTGTGTGTGTGTGTGTGTGGACAGCTTCCTCATCTACACAGGTGGGTGCTTCATTTACCTTTCTCAACTTCGTTTGGGAGAACATCTGGGTTCCCAGCTCAGGCAGGTGAGCTACCACTAACATTCAAAAGCAAAACATGCCAAATGCAGCGCAGTTGCTCTCTTTGCCCATTTCCAACCAGTGGCCAAGTCCTGTCCTTTGTAACTTCAGATCATTTCTCCAACTTGCTCTCTTCTCTCCTCTGGTGCAGACCCCCACCATCTCACCCCTGGGCCATTGCCGGAAGGTCGCCTTGGCTCAAGGTCTCCCCACTCCACTCCATTTTCCACTCAAACTGATTTTCCTAAAAGGAAGATCTGACCCTATCACCACCCTCCTACTCACTCCATGAATTCCAATGACTCCTCTGCATCTCCAAGATCAAATATAAAATCCTCCACGTGTTATCCAAAGGTCTATACAACCTAAGCCCCTTCTTACACCTTCCACTTTGCCAGCTTCCCTCCCATTCTCCAACCCGGCCGTTCTGGCTTCCTGGAGGCCTGCTGTGTTCCTTAAACAGGACACTCTGTCTCTAGGCTCTGGGGAATTTTCTCTGGCCAGTTCCATGCTTGGAATGCTCTCCCTCCTCATCTGAGCCTTTTGGCTTCCTTCAAGGGCCCGCTAAAATTCACCCTTCTACAGGGAACCTGACCCACCCCTCTTAATTCTAGTGCTTCCCTGTTTATTGTTTCTTACTTATCCGGTCTGTGGGTTGTTTGTGGTTGTCTTCCCCACTAGCTGGGGAACTCTTCGAGGGCAGGGACTCGTTTTTTTTTGCCTTTGGCGTTTAGCACTGTCTGGGCACACAGTAGGCGCTTAATAAATGCTCGTTACCAGACTCCTTCACGAGTTCCTCAAGGACATCGGCAGGACTTGGGGCGAGAAGGCTGTAGGTGGGCATTACGAACGGCTCGGGCCTGTGGCAGAGATTTGGGGGTCCAGAAGCCTCAGATTGTTAGGCGGAAGGAAGGGCAGGAAGAAGAATGGTAATAACAAAAGAGCTGGAAGTGGGCTAAGACTTGTCCCTTCTCGCTAGGGCAGGGCTGGGGCTGCGAGCGAGGAGGTGTAGGAGGAGATGTGGAGGGGGAAGGATTTGGGGTGGGAGTCGGGGCTGGACCGTGTAACCCCAAAAGATGTGGGGCCTCCTCCCCGCTTGTCCCCCACCCCTAAAACTGGGCGGGGTAGAAGTTACTGCACAAAGATAGCCACCACCCCAGCCCCGGGGCTATCGTTTCCTTGGGCTTCCCCACTCGCGACTACCAGGCCCAGGAAATGCCTTGATGGGAGGGGCGGGGTAACCCCCTCCTCCTCGCGCGCGCTACCGCAGGAGGCGTGGCCAAGATTAACCCCTTTGTCTCCTTCCCCACGTGCCCGCAGGGCCCGATCCCATTCCAGGTGGGCGCGCGCTCCGGACAGGTTCGGGGCAGGCGGCTGGGGCGCCCTACGGCCAGGTCCCGGGGGGTCCCCAGAGCGTGGAGAGCGAGGAATAATGGTCCCATATGAGCTAGTCGCACGCCTAAGCGGGCAGCGCACAGCTGGAGGTGTTTGAGGGGGCGCGCCCCGGCAGTTCCCCCTTGGTCTGGGCGCGGGCGCTTACCCGATGACGTAGGCGAGGATGAGTAGCTGCACAGCTCGGTTCATGAGCCCTACTTTGCGGCTGCGGATGAGCACGATGCGCGGAGTGTCATACTCGAAGAAGAAGCTCGACAGCGAGGCCCCGCAGCCGGCCATATCCCACCGGGCTTCAGGCCGAGCCTCCACACTCTGGCCTCCAGCTGCAGTGGCCGAGCCAAGTCAAGGCGAGCGGCCGGGCGGGGCGGGTCCGGGAAAAGGCCGCTGCGGCTCCGCCCCGCACCCCACCCCCAGCCACGGTCAGAGCCGTCCGTAGATGCGGAAAGTCACCAGCCCCTTCCCCACGAAAACTGAGGCCTCTGGGTCAGGGGTTAGTGGGGAGTTTGAGCATGACCTGGAGGATTGAATTAGGGGAGGGTTAAGAGGTCCGAACTTGTGATTTCATCAGTGTAAGGCTCCCATCGTGTTATCCCTCTACAGGTGCCCAGCAGCAACTAGCTTGTAACCGACACTGAACCTCCTGGGACCCCTGAAAGTGACCCTCCTAGGATCACCCGAGCCTTCCTGCACTGATGCTGCCCCTGCGCAGCTGTAAGGGGGCAGACATAAGCTCCTTTGAAACACCAGGTTAGGGTTAAAGTCCATAAGCAGAGATGAGTAGGCCTAGGTGGACCCAAAAGTTGGTCCCACGTTTCTCATGGAACCTTATGATCTAGAACTGGAGGGGATCTTAGAGACCCTCTAATTCACCTCTCTCTGTCTCTGTCTCTGTCTCTGTCTCTCTCTCATTTCTACATAAGGAATACCAATAAAATTCCAAGTCCCTTCCTGCTCTAAATTCTACAACCCGTTTTTGAAAGCTGATGTGTATGTGTGGATGCTGAATAACTTAGATACGGTGAAAACTGTGTTTAAACCCAGCAGAGGACCATCAGAGGGTGCCATCACAGACTCTCCCTTAACCCCCACAGGACTATTGACTGCATCGAAACCCTGAAGATGCTGATAATAGCTCACCTATGTAGAGAGTTTTAAGGTGTACAAAGCATCATTGCTACATGATTCTAACCTTCCACTCCACCAAGGCCAACATCTTTTAATTCCTTTTTCTTGGACTATTGAATTTCCGCAGAAGCATCTGAGCTGGTTGCTAAGCAACTGATCTCTGGTGATGCTGAGGAGGTTTGGGGTCTTTCCTCCTATTGGCTGAGAAGTTCCCAAGGCAGTTCCTCCCAGGGCCTGGGCAACAGATTCAGCCAATTTGCTAACCCCCAGTTTATGGGCTAATAGGAGAGGCTAACATTTGTCTGTTTTTACAAGCACCTCCAGGAGAAGATGACCCCAGAATTTGATCTCTAATCCGTTTGTGACTGATGGGTAATTTATTCCATGGTAGTTGCAAAGAGAAGGGCAATGAGGTGGCACAGTGGATAGAGTATTGTTCCGGTGGGCTGACATCCTCCTGAGTTCAAATCTAATTTCAGAAACTTCCTATCTCTACCTGGGTGGAGAAGGGGGAAATCTTTTATAGGGTGGTAGTCTGGGATGAAGTAAACTATGTTGCCTCTAATTGGTCAAATTTGGGGTACTTGTGTCCAGATGATTGGATGTCCCTAAGGGGGTTGGGACTCTCAGTCTCTGGGGGTGGGAAATTCTCAGGCTTGGTGGTCAGTGATGTAGGAGGTTATTTGTCTAGGTCTGACAGCAAAGTCCTGATGTCCTGCCAGGTTTTATGGGACTTTGTCTCACAGTTTGAGCAGGTTCTGGGATGGGGGAGGGCTATTGGCTTCAGTAAAGATTGGGGAAAGGGGGCCTTTGGTCCATGGTCTATCAGAGTCTGGACTGGGAGAAACTCTTTTGCACCTAACCTCATCTTCTAAACAATTCTATCATGCCAGATCTGGAATAAAGGGCTAAAATGAAAGAAAAAAAGAAACTAAAATGGTAGAACTGGAAGGAATCTTTAGGTAGAGGATGTTAGAGTCAGAGGAGAGAGAAGTGGGGCCACTTTGCTCATTTGACAGCTGGGGATGCTGAGGCCCAAAGGCTCAATGGCTTGGCTGAGATCATACCAATAAGTAAATGGCAGAGTCTCCCCTCTTAGACTATAAGCTCCTTGAAGGTAGGATTATTTTATCATGGGCCCACAGAATAGAGATGGAGGAGGACTTAGAATCTTAAATGTCAGGGTTGGAAAGGAACTTAGAATATAGAGTGTCAGAGCTGGAAGGGGTCTTGGAACATGAATGTCAAAGCTTGGAGAAGCCTTAGAACAAAGAATTCCAGAGCTGGGAAGGAGTTTAAAACACAATGTCAGAGCCAGAGGCTCAATTCTCTCATGAGGATGCATTAAGATGGATGGGAAAACTGAGAACCAGAGACAGGAAAGTGATTTGCTGAATCATACAAGTATAAAGCTGCTCAGCCACTATTTGAACCCCGATCTTCTAAACTCCCTGCTTTTTAGGCCATGCTCCCTCTCTTAATTGCCTCTCTATTCCTCTGGATGCCTAATATCAGACCTTATGGAATGGGTTGAAATTCAGCTAAGCCTCCTTGCCCAGGGCAGCAGATCCCAGGCAAGCTGTAGGGGGATTAAGTGAGCCTGCAAGGGCAGCTCATTCCTCTCTGCCTGGCTTGGGTTCTTTCTTTTTCTAAGAGAATCTCTTTCAAAGGGAACCTGTCAAAGAAGGGAGTAAGGGGGAAACAGCCTGAGATTGTTGACAGGCTTCTTTGATGAGATCCGGGAGGCCATCATGGTTCAGTGGACCTTCCTGCCATTTAAGTGACTTTCAGACAGCTGCACCAGAGGGTTGGACGAGTGCTTCTCTGGGATGGAGCCTGAGATGGGAAGAGGTGGAGGGAGAAGGGAAAGAAAAGGGAAGAAAGAAGGGAGTTTGAGCATGGGAGGGGGGAGTAGAGGCAGACACACAAGATAAGGTCCACTTAACAGTGCACTTAAGGACTTTCATTTCACAATTGATCCATACATAAGTCCATGAGGTACCTAGCTCTGGTGTTGTTATTTTCTCTTTACATTTGGGAAAATAGAAAGAATTAGAATGTTAGAGCTCGAACAGGGAATATCAGAGCTAGGAGAGACCTTAAAACAGGGAATGTCAGAGCTGGGAGGGAGCTTAGAACAGGAAATGTTAGGGTTGGGAGAAAATGGAGGTTTTGCAAAATTAAGTGACCATGTCAAGGTCACTTAATCAGAGTTATAGACTGAGTTCTCTGACATTAGATCAAGTATTCTTTGAACTATACCAGTGATTCCCAAAGTGGGTGCCACTGCCCCCTGGTGGGTGCTGCAGTGATCCAGGAAGGCAGTGATAGCCACAAGTGCATTTATCTTTCCTATTAATTGCTATTAAAATTAAAAAAAAAATTAATTTCCAGGGGGCTAAGTAATATTTTTTCTGGAAAGGGGACGGTAGGCCAAAAAAGTTTGGGAACCACTGAACTATATGATGCTCCCTAGAGGGAAAAAGAGAAAAAGGCTTAAAAATGTCTCCATCAAAATTATTACTCTTTGTTCCTTCCCCTCCTATTTACTAAATCTAGGGAGGATGAGCATTTAAGAATTCAGATGTCTAGATCACTTTACCCAGTATGAGTTCTGATATTGAGCTGGAAAGGTCCTTTGAGATCATCAAAACGGGTCCAACCCCCTTATTATCAGGAGGAGGAAACCTTACAAAGCATTTTCCTCACAGGCAGACTGGTTAACATGGGAGCTGAAGTATTTTTATCCTTTTTTTTACCTAGAAAGAAAACAACAGAGCAGTCATGGGACTTGGGCCTACCCTCTAGCTGGGTAGGATCAGAGCTGGCTCCTGACTTCAATTCAAATTTTCTTTCTAAAACACCAAGAAAGTACCCCACAGAAGACAGGACCCGCCAACCCCAAAGGCTCTCTCTGAACCCCTTAGGAAGAGCTATTTGTGCTTTGTCAGAATGGGCAATAGTTGAAGTTGTTTCATTTGCAGTCTAGGGTGTTGAAGAGCAGCTTCCAAATTAGGGGGGGTTAGCAAAATATTGCCAGGGTCATTTATTGTATCTTCCTCAGTCAATAAATATTTATTAAGTACTTTCTATGGGCTAAACATTGCACTAAGCACTGAGTATACAAAGGAAGTCAGGGGCAGCTAGGTAGCCCAGTGGACAGAGTGCCAGGCCTAGAGCTAAGAGGACATGGGTTCAAATATGACCTCAGATACTACCTGTATGACTCTGGACAAGTCACTTAACCCAGTTGCCTACCCTTTGCTGCTCTTCTGTCTTAGAATTCACTGTAATGGGATAAATTCCTGATGTGAATAAAGGTGAAGATAGATGATCTAGAAATATCTTCCAGTGATCCACTGAATTGAAAGGTGGAACAGTTCAGAAGCCTTTAAAGTCAGGACAGTTCAGATGACCAGGATTCAATAAGTAGACTGCTAGGAACCTCTCCACAATTCACTGATTTCATTCAACAAATATTTATATCCACAGCATACACAGTATTTGACCTCTGAGGATACATTCTTTCTGGCCTTGAGGAATTTACAGTTGAACATGGTAGGTAAGTACTCAAAAGAAGTAACAAGAAAGTTAAGCATTTATTAATCTTTCTATGTGCCAATGACTGTGGTGAGTGCTTGCAATATGAATCAAAAAAACAATGCAGACCATGCCTTTGAGGAGCTCACATTCTAATAGGGGGAAACAATACACTGGTGCTTTAGCTACAAAGGGTCCTTGGAGTATAGCAGCAAAGCAGATAGGAATTCATCTACTGATGTCATTCATTTCCATCGATAGCAATATCTGTTTTAGATAGACAAATGCTAAAGGAACACTAATGCATTATTGGCGGAGTTGTGAATAGATCCAACCATTTTGGAAAACAATTTGGAACTATATCCCAAGAGCTTATAGAACTTTACATCCCCTTTGACCTGGCAATACCATTACTAAGTTTGTAACTCAAAGAGATCAAAGAAAAAGAAGGACTTATCTGTAAAAAAATATTCATACAAGCCTTTTTTGTGGTGGCAAAGAATTGGAAATTGAGGGGATTGACCATCATTTGGGGAATGGCTGAACAAGTTGTGATCTATGATTGTGATGGAATACTATTGTGTTATAAGAAATGATGAGCAGGATGGTTTGAGAAAAATATTGGAAGATGTCTATGAATTGATGCAGAATGAAGTGAACAAAACCAGGAAAACATTGTATAGTTACAGACATATTCTAATGATGTTTACTAGCTTAAAAACTTAGGGGGGCAGCTGAGTGCCAGGCCCAGAGACAGGAGGTTCTGGGTTCAAATCTGGCCTCAGATACTTCCTAGTCGTGTGACCCTGGGCAAGTCACTTAACCCCCTTAGAACCAATTGGTTCTAAGACAGAAAGTAAGGGTTTAAAAAAAAATTCAACTTTAGGTGTTCTGGTCAATTGAATGATCCAAGACAATTCTAAAAGACTCATGAAAAACTCTGTCTACCTCCAGAGAGAGAACTGATGAACTTCAAGAGCAAATTGAAGCATAATTTTCTTGCTTTATTTTTCTTGCTTTTTTTCTGCAACATAGCTAATATGGAAGTAGGTTTTGCATGATGTTGCATGTATAATTGATATCATATTGCTTGCCTTCTCAATGGGTGGGAGGGAAGGAGAGAATTTGGAATTCAAAATTTAAAAAGAATGGTAAAAATAACTTTTTTTAAAAAGGAAAAAAAATGTTGAACCATTTGACAGTGCCAAGGAATTGAGTGGCAAGACCTAACTCTTTGTGAGGCTTTAGTAGCTGAGCCCTGATGCATTCAGATGAGGCACAGGCCACAATTACCTCTTGTGGTTTCAGCTGTGGGTTTCAAATTTGAGTATACTCATCATGCAGATTCACTTTGTGTGGAAAAAGAAATGTGAAAAACAGGAACACTTTAAGCTTTATTGCTTTTCTGTGCTGTGTCTGTTGTGTGTCAATGTGTCTGTTTTTGAAAGCGTATTCATCCAGGGATTAGCATTGTCTCTTTATTGATCATACATACATCTGGGCTTTTGTTAGGTATTATAGATGCCTACAAAAATAAGAGACAAGATTTGGAAGGGACCTTGAGTTCGAGTCCAACGCTTTCATTTATTGAGGGTGCTACTGAGTGATTGGTGGTAGGAAGAACTCCCACATAAGCCCAGATCTTTGATTTCATATTCAGCATTATCTCCACACTCCCTTGCTACATAGGACCTACCAATAAGACGTTTATGAATCAAATATTCAAATGGATTTTGTGATCTTATCAATCTGGGTTTTCTTTCCTAAGTTCTAGATTGCAGTTTATATACACTTGTCTAAACCGTAAGACGTGTCTTTGCCCTCCCATTATTTTGCCACAAGGATCCCACTCTGTGTGCAGGGAGAAGGGTTCCTTGATTTCTCTTGATATCCCAGAGATACCAATGGAATAAACCAACTATCTAGTAGCGTAAGCCTGATCTCTTGCCACATGGTGAGCCCGTCTTTCTCACTCATACATTTTTTTAGAGACATATTTCACTGCCAGCCTCCTGAACAGTTGCTTCTCTGTAAGATATTAGAATTTCTCACTCCCACTATGTACCTTTTTAGTACCCTCTGGGTAATAGTAATTTAAAACTCTTTGGAGGCTAGACTTTCATGAATCATAGCTGTAGAACAGTGATTCCCAAAGTGGGTGCCACTGTCCCCTGGTGGGTGCTGCAGTGATCCAGAGAGTTGGTGATGGCCACAGGTGCATTTATCTTTCTTATTAATTGCTATTAAAATTAAAAAAAAATGAATTTCCAGGGGGCTAAGTAATATTTTTTCTGGAAAGGGGCCGGTAGGCCAAAAAAGTTTGGGAACCACTGCTAAAGAACAACACTTGTTCTATTATATACATTTGTGATGGAATACTATTGTGCTATAAATTATATTATATTATGAAAATGGGCCTGGCCTCTGGTAGTTATTCTTATTCAAACTGGGGCAGCTAGATGTCCACATAGCTGGACCTGGAGTCAGGAAGACCTGAGTTCAAATGCCGTCTTAGATACCAGCTATGTGACCATGGGCGAATCACTTAACTGCTTGCTTCAGTTTCCTCATCTGTAAAATGAGCCAGTGAAGGAAATGGCAAACCTCTGTTATCTCTGCCAAGAAAACCCCAAATGGGATCCCAAAGAGTCAGACACAATTGAAACAACTGAACAAGAACTTATTCAAACAGCACAATCCCAAATATGTCTGGAGAGGAAGAAGAAATGGAATTGAAGGGAAAAGAGAGGAGAAAGGCAGCAGGATTGAATCAGATCTATAATGAAGATTTGTGTTAGAGATGACAAAATTTTAAGGGAAGGTATCAAGGGACAGAGTCACAAGATGCCTTAAGAAGGGAAAGAGGCCAAAGGCATGGAAAAGAAATCTCAGATATCCTTATTACTCTGGAAGTATCAAGATGACCTATATGCCTACTTTTCTTTTTTTTTTTTCAAACATTTATTAATATTCATTTTTAACATGGTTACATGATTCATGCTCCTCCTTTCCCCTTCGCCCCCCCGCACTCCCCCCACCCATGGCCAATGCACATTTCCACTAGTTTTGTCATGTGTCCTTGATCAAGACCAATTTCCAAATTGCTGGTAGTTGCATTGGTGTGGTAGTTTCGAGTCCACACCCTCAATCATGTCCACCCCGACCCATGCGTTCAAGCAGTTGTTTTTCTTATATGTTTCCTCTCCTGCAGATCTTCCTCTGAATGTGGGTAGCATCTTTACCATAAATCCCTCAGAATTGTCTTGGGTCATTGTATTGCTGCTAGTACAGAGGTCCATTACATTCAATTTTACCACAGTATATGAGTCTCTGTGTACAATGTTCTTCTGGCTCTGCTCCTTTCGCTCTGCATCTGTTCCCGGAGGTCTCTCCAGTTCGCCTGGAACTCCTCCAGTTTATTATTCCTTTTAGCACAATAGTATTCCATCACCCGCATATACCACAGTTTGTTCAGCCATTCCCCAATTGAAGGACATCCCCTCTTTTTCCAATTTGTTGCCACCACAAAAAGCGCAGCTATGAATATTTTCGTACAAGTCTGTTTATCTATGATCTCTTTGGGGTACAAACCCAACAATGGTATGGCTGGATCAAAGGGCAGGCTATATGCCTACTTTTCTATCTCTCAAAAATTGTTATTCCAGTAATGTACATGCCCTTCATTAAAGTATTGAGAAGGAGGGAACAAACCACAATGTTCCACAGTAGCCTGAAACTTTATTATTACTGTTGTGAGGAAGATTAGATTAGTTAGTAATTAAGAATTAAGGTGTATCTAGCAAGAAGGAGCTGGAGCTGGGAATTCCAGGATGGAATGAAGGAGCAGGAAGAAGGGACTTGGGCTCTGAGAGGGACTCCATTAGTGGTGGGCAAACTGTTGCCAGCCCAGGGAGATCTCAGACCCTGTTTCCTGATTTCCTTGGGATCCTGAGTGGAGATGGATTTTCAGCAAAGAGGAGAAGATCTACAGAGCAGAACCAAGCAGAGGAGGAATTTGAGACCTGGTGGACAGCACCTCAAGTTCACTCACTCATCTTGGATATCTTGGACCACCTAGGATTTTGGCATCCTGTGAACCTCTTTGGAAAATTGTGAGAATCCTCAAAGCCACCCCTCTGAACCATAGCTGTGCTGATTCAAGACTGGCTGGCACCAGGATTGATTCAGCCTTCTAGAGACTCCACTGCTCCTTGGGCCCTGCTTGTTAGATCACTTAGATTTAGAATAGAATAAGTCCTCCCTTTGCCCTGTGGTTTTATCCTTTAGGTTTTTTTTTTTTTTTTTAATTTTTTTTTTTTTGTAGTATTTTAAACCCTTAACTTCTGTGTATTGACTGATAGGTGGAAGAGTGGTAAGGGCAGGCAATGGGGGTCAAGTGACTTGCCCAGGGTCACACAGCTGGGAAGTGTCTGAGGCTGGATTTGAACCTAGGACCTCCCATCTCTAGGCCTAGCTCTCAATCCACTGAGCTACCCAGCTGCCCCCTATCCTTTAGGTTTTAAGAATCCCTATCCCACCTCTATTTAAGTTAAGTATAATTAAACCCTGTTAAAACCTTTTTGCCTTGGGGCAGCTGGGTAGCTCAGTGGATTGAGAACCAGGCCTAGAGATGGGAGGTCCTGGGTTCAAATATGACCTCAGACACTTCCCAGCTGTGTGACCCTGGGCAAGTCATTTGACCCCCATTGCCTACCCTTACCACTCTTCTGCCTTGGAGCCAATACACAGTATTGACTTCAAGACAGAAGGCAAAGGTTTTAAAAAAAACCTTTTTACCTTGTCTGTTGGATTCAAAGCCTCTGGCCCAGGGTGACAGTCGATCAACAGCCATTTTGTCAGTTAGCAGCAGCTTGGCTGTTCTGGTCTCCCTGTCCAGGTCTAGTCTCTCCTACAACCCAGTGTGTGTGTACCCACAATCATTTGAACTTATTATAGCATCCCTGGTGTCTCCATTATCCATTACCTTTAATTACCATTTCTACATTACACAATTGACTGAAAGATGTTGAGAATATAAGATCAACTGTGCTTTATTGCTTGTGGACCATCAAAAAAAAAGACATTTGATTTAATAGAATAAAACATTGTTTTAGAGGTCTTCCTCCAACAAGATACCTCCTACCCATGTGGAAGAGTGAAACCCCCACCCCAACTAATTAAAAAAAAATAGAAGACCCAGCAGCTCCATTGAATCAATTAACCAAATGTGTTAACTAGGTATGAATACAATCCTTAATTAATTTGAAAGGATTAGTGTACTTTAATCATTGGATAAAGACAGATGATGTCACAAAGGAAATTTCTTGTAATTGGCTGAAAGAATATACCCACCAATGGGCCTATGTCTGAAACAACAAACCAGGTTGATATCCTGGAGTCAATGAATGCTAGCTGACTGACTGACTGACTGATGACATAGGGGCCTGAGAATCTCTTGTTCTATCCCCACAAATGGTCATCTGGTTTTTGTTGTTGCTTAGTTGTTTTTGACTCTTTGTAATTCCATTTTGAGGTGTTATTTTAAGGTTGATTGGAGAGGACTCTCAGAGCAGTTCCAGCTTTCTGTGCTTCTACTCAACCATCTTGGCTCTTCCCTTGGGTTTTTCTTGGTAAAGATTCTGTAGCTGTTTGCTGTTTCCTTCTCTAATTTATTGGACAGATGAGGAAATTGAGGCTCACAGGGTTAAGTGACTTGTCCAGGGTTACACAGCCACTAAGTGCCTGAGGCTGGATTTGAACTCAGGTCTTCCTGATTCCAGGCCTGGCACTTTATCCATGATGCCACTTACCTGCTCCATCCATATTCAGTTTTTGCTTGAAGATTTTTATGAAGAGGGAAGAGGGAGCTACTATCTCAGAGGTAGCTTACACACATTGGGGCAGCTCTCATTGTTAGAAAGTTTTTTCTTGTATCTGAGGTCTAATGGAGAATTTCCACTGTGTCCCTAAAAGGGAATTGCTTAGGAGGAGATAAGATGTATCTTCCATTAAACTATGTGAGGACAGGCACTGTATTTTTATGTTTCTTTGGATTCCCAGTGCTTAGCACAGTGCCTGGCACATAGTAGGTGCTTAATATATTCTTGTGAAGTGACTGACTCACTAGTACTAGCAAAAAACTAGTCATAGAGAAAAGAAGATTTAGGGAGTATTTAAAAAAACTTTTTTTTGGATGGGATCTGTGATCGAATTGGTGTAAAGAGACTCTTGGTAAGAACATACCTTCTTCTGATGCAGATTTTCAATTGTCTGCCAACCCTAGTCTATGAGAATTATCAGGGAGCATTGAGAAGGACAGAAAATGATAAAGTGAGTTTCCCAGGATCACTCAGTCAAGATGGTTCAGAGATGGGACTTGAAACAAAGATGGAGGGGGTAACTAGGTGGCTCAGTGGATTGAGAGCCAGGCCCAGAGATAGGAGGGCCTGGGTTCAGATCTGGCCTCAGATACTTCCTAGCTGTATCTCCCTGGGCAAGTCACTTAAACTCCATTGCCTAGTCCTTACTGCCCTTCTGCCTTGGAATCAATACATAGTATTGATTCTAAAATAGAAGATAAAGATTTAAAAAAAGAAAGAAACAAGATGGAGACCATAATGACAGCATTAAAATATGGCTGTCATGTAAAATTCAGCACCACAACCAGGGATGTATTGATTCTGAGAGAGTAATGGATCAAAGAGTTTAATTATAATTAGCACAGGATAGAGAGTGATTTATGGTTTCCACAAAATAAAGGATGTATCTCTTCCTACGATGTTATTGTTATGCAATAAGTTAAAAAAGAAGATGCATTTTTCTTGTGGGAGAAAGCATAGGACAGCTCCCCCAGGCTCTCATCATCATCATAGTCATCCCTCCTACAACCCCAATGAAGAGTGAGGAGAAAACAGGAAGCCGACTTAAGGCCAACCTGAAGTTGAGAACAGTGACCCCTTTTGGGGTACCCAAGGGTAGTGGTAAAAATGTGCTGGGAGGATGCCTGGAGATGAGGTTCTGGGAGCTCTTGGGCCAATCAAATGCAACCATAGGAGAATAAGACTGCACAACTCAAAGAAGCAAGCAGTTTCCATTCCCATGAAGCCAGCGACAACCCAGTTTCCCAAAATATCACAGAAGAGCAGTAAAAATGAAAGATCAAAGCATCTCATCCTTTGAGAGAATCTGGCCCAATTAATTTCATTCCTAACTTTGGATCCTGGTAGCATCCTTTAGAGGATAGTCATAATTATGCATAACACTTTCTATCGTTAAAATGCAAATCTGCTCTTAAAAAAAAAGAAAAGAAAAGCTATAACTGGTGCTTAGGATAGCACCTGGCATATAGTAGGAATTTAATAAATGTTTGTTAACTGATTGTTGACCACTTGTCCAATTGGTATATCTTGGAATAGAAACATGGAAAAGATAAAGGTCCCTGATGATAGCTAATATTTACATAGATCTAATAATGATAATAAAATAACATTATTGAGTATTTAAATAATTTAAGTTTTTCAAAGATCTGTTATCTCATGTAATACCTTGAGAGGTAGGTGCTATATTATCAGTCCCCTTTTACAGATGAGTAAACTGACATATTGAGATATTTAATGACTTGCCTGAGATCACCCAGTTCATGTCTGAGGCAGAAATTGAACTCAAGCCCTCCTGATGCTAAGTCTAATGCTCTATCCACTGCACCACCTTATTGCCTGATAACATTAATATGTAGCACAGATTTTTTTTCAAAAAACCTTTACCCTCTATTTTAGAATTGATACAAAGTATTGGTTCCAAGGCAGAAGAGTGGTAAGGGTTAGGCAACTGGGGTTAAATGACTTGTTCAGTGTCACATAGCTAGGAAATATTTGAGGCCAGATTGGAACCCAGGACTTTCCCCTACCCCCATTTCCAAGCCTGGCTCTCACTGAGCTACCACACTGCCCTACCACAGGATATTAAAAATTTGTTTCAAAATAGTCCTAGAGCCATTAAGGGATAGGGAGTAGAACAGTGATTTCATTAGTATAGACAAATTCCCAGGTGAGTAAATTCTCATTTATCAATGCATTCTCTGCTCCTTCTTGGTAAGTTAGGGTTTTGGAATGTTGGGGATAGACCCTATAGACCAATGATTCTCAAATCTCTTTAGTCTCAAGACCCCTTTAGACTCTTAAAAAGTTATTGAAGACCCTCAAAAAACTTTTTGTTTATGTAGGTTATATTTATTGATATTTACCATGTTAGAAATAATCCTTATAATATCTAGCACTTATATAGCATTTTAAGGTTTGCAGATATTATCTCATTTGATCCTCATAACAATCCTGGGAGGTAGAAGCTGTTTTTTATTTCCATTTCATGGATGGGGAAAATGGAGGCAAGCAGAGTTTAAGTGATTTGCCCAGGGTCACAATCCAATAGAAAGTCATAGCAATGGAGTGATAATGGACTTCCACTGTCTGGATGTCTGCAGGAGCTCTTCCTTTGCCCAAGGAAGAGTAAATCATCAATTCTTGCCTCATTATAATGATGATTTCATTCTTCAAAAGATGTAGAAGTAGCATAGATACTTTCCATTCTGAACTTGATTTTATTGCAACAAGGATTTGCAGTAGAAGAAGATGAGGATCTGCTCAGTGTGAATGTGTATGCATGTGTGCGAATGATTACTCCATTATAAGGTTTGTGGTAGAAAAGGACAGTCAGATGTACTCTGACATATATCTTAGACTTTAGGAGAGGAGCCTTGAAAAGACTCTGAGAAAGAATTGGTCACATTTAATAGCTTAATAATCTACACAAGAAGTCATCTAAGGAATGGGAAACTCATGAATGCTATTCTGAAAACTCAAGAATAAATTATGGGAAGGTGCCTAAAGAGATCTATATGGTTGCACAGGGAACTCATTGACCAGCTCAGATTTTTTAAAAGATAGAAGTAGGGCCAGGTACCTGACAATAGATAACAAAAGAGGAATACTCTAAGAATGGTGGTTTGACTTCACTAAGAACAGGTCATGTCAGACTAACCTTACTGACTTTTTTGGTACAGGGGTACTAGACTAACAGACAAAGGGAATGCTTTAGGTGTAGTTGACCTACATTTCAGCAAAACATTTGACAAAGTTTTTCATGCTTTATGCCATACAAGAGTAGTATTATAGAAAGAATCATTGGCTTCTAATTCTGATTTTCTGAGATCCTATTGGCCATATTTGTGCCCCACTTTCTTCATCTTACAGGGATTCTTAACCTGGAGTCTTTGAGCATTTTAATATTTGCTTACTGTATTTCAAAATTATTGATTTCCTTTGCCAGCCTACGTATTCTATTTTGCACATTTGGAACCACTATTCTTGTGGGAAGCCAATAAGAGAAACAGAGTTTCAAATAGATGAAAATCTGAGACTCCTCTTTTGACCCCTTTTATGATCCACACCTTTTCTTATTGAAAAACATTATAGCCTCTAGGAAAACTTTAAGTTCTTAGTAAACCAGCACTTAATGAATTAACAGCCTTTTTTCACTCAGCAGAGTAAAGCTGCAGCTGTGGGTATATCTCTCTAACTACTCCAGGCGTCCCAAGGTCACGGAGTGGCAAGCTGAGGCAAAATAACTTTTAGATAAAGTGAGGCTCATTTTTAACCTTGAGACTTTTTCTCATCCGGCATTATCTTCATAAGAGAATTCTTTGTAAAACTGTAACTTTATTGTGCTTTGATATGACATAATTTGTGTGTCTGTGCAAACGTGAAGTTTTGGGGGGGGTTCTTTTGTGTGAAATGAGTCTTGAAGTATATATAATAAACTCCATGCTGCAAGAGACAGAGCAGCAGCATGAGCTAATGGAGAGATCTTCTGTGTCCATTACTTCCTTATCAACTAAACTGTCTTTATCAGATTATCCGGAGATGATAGATAGATCTTAGGATATTCTGAGAAAGAGCGCATGGGACTAAAGATTGCCAAAGAGGTTTAGGAAATGGAAAATATGAAGAACCTCTGAGGTAGAAAATGAAGGGGTTGGACTAGACCATCTAGGTCAATTTTGAACCCAGAACATACATTTGTATGCCTAGCTCTCTCTCTATCCACTGAGACACCAGCTTCCCCTAAAAGTATTTTTAATACAAATATTCCCTCCAGAAACCAATGTGTTAGGTATTGGGAATAACTTACATTTTCTTAGCTGATAATCTTTTTAATACTATTTTGAGAAGAGATTTTCTGGTTACCCATAGGATGTCACCCTTTTATCTTTTTACAAAGTCTGTTTCTTGTTGCTTGGTTACTTAGTGAAACCAATTACCTCCCATTTTAGTCTTAAAAAAATATCATCATCAGAACTGCCTCTGTTCTCCAGAGGACCCATTGGTTCATAAGGAGTTATCTTTGCTTGGAGATTTTAAGAGTGTTTACTAACATCTACTGGGCAGATTGCTCCTTAAGGGTTTCCTAAGCACTCCCTTCAGGAGTCAGGTAGGGCATCTCAGTTCATGCTCTGGCCTCCTAATAATTGACAAAGTCAAAAATTGGCAGAAACCAAAGGGACTGACACTGAGAGGCTTTCTAGCCCAAGATCGTCATTTTACACATAACAAAATGAGGCCCAGACTTGCTTCTTTTTTTTTTTCTTTAGGAAGTTTTGGATAAAGAACTGGACTTAAGTCAGCATGAATCAGTCACTAATCTTGCCTCTGACACTGGCTGCATGGAGAAAAGATTGTTGGCTTCCAATTCTGAGATTCTGGGATCCTATTGGCTAGATTTCTGTCCTACTTTCTTGTCATTTAGAGATGCTTAGCTAGAGGTCCTTAAGCCTTTTAACATTTGATTATATTGATAATATTTGGCAATGACTTCACCTTCTTCATCAATAAAATGAGTGGGTTAGGCCTCATAGGGTCCTTAAACTCTGGAACATCGGTCTGGGGAATAAAAATAGGATTAGGTTTCTCTATTCAGAGCTGATATTTTTACAAGGCTCTTTTATACTGGGACTATTGTATGCCCAAGTGCCTCTCTGAGCGTCACTAGTGTGTTTCCCTAACAAATTACAAGTCTGTACAGAGCGGGAAGTTAGTTTGGCAAGTATGTTAGGTGCAAGGAGATTCCTGTCAGATTAGGAAGGCAGATTTTTAAAAAATCTTTACCTACTGCCTTAGAATCAATACTAAACACTGGCAGAAGAGTGCTAAGGGCTAGGGGTTAAGTGACTTACCCAGTCACACAGCTAAGAAGTGACTGAGGCCAAATTTGAACACAGGATCTCCTGACTCCAGGCCTGGCTCTCTATCCACTAAGCCACCTAGCCACCCTAAGACTGACGTTTGTTAAATGTTTTGTCAAAGGATCCTAGATCTAGGGCTAGAAGGGGCCTCAGAGACCAGCTAATTCAACCCTCTCATTTTACAGATGAGGAAACTGAGGCCCATGGATAACTTGTCTAAAGTCATGCAGATATTAAAAAGAATAGCCAAGATTCAAATCTAGATCATCTGACCCTAAATCCAAACCTCTTTGCATCATACTTTGTTTTTCTTACTCAAATAGGGTCCAGGCCTGGAAGGCTCGGCTAGCTTATGGCTTACAGAGAAGTAGTATGATATACTTGCCAGACCCTGACTGAACAGATGCTATCTGTTTGCAGTCAGGATACAGGGACTCATTCCTCATCTTGCCATCAAGGATTCAGAAGCTGAATTTTGGTTGGCTATGATGGGGCCAGGAGTCTAGGCTGCAGGGCCGATAGATCTCACTTCCTATAATTCCACCCTGGAAAAAGGAAAGCAGAAGGTAATGTTAAGCTCTGCTGGGCATGGTTTTCATCTACTAAAAATGGCAGTCTAATGCTTCAGCATGCATGGGCCATGCTTTGCTGGGGACCATGTATTTTTCTATTTTTGATTCTTTTCTCTTTTCTTTTTAAACCCTAACTTTCTGTCTTATAATCCATCCTAAGTATTGGTTCCAAAGCAGAAGAGTGGTAAGAGCTAGACAGTGGGGATTAAGTGACTTGCCCAGGGTCACACAACTAGGACTTGCCTGAGGACAAATTTGAACCCAGGTCCTCCTGTTTTCAGGCCCGACACTCTATGCACTGAGCCATCTCACTTCCCCTTTGGACTCTCTTCTCCTTAAATACTTTCCTCCTCCTCAAATCCTATTTATCTGTTAAGGTCCAGTGAAAATCTCAGCCATCTATGAAATCCTCCTTGACATTCTCACACAAAGTGCCGTCTCCCTCTGGAGACTCCCTTAGCTCTTATTTGCTACTTATTAAACTTGAAATTTAGTCCCTGGGACCCTACCTAGCCTTTTTTCTGAAGCCATTCTGATGGGAAAAATCTACCCTGGGGGGCAGCTGGGTACCTCTGTGGATTGAGAGCCAGGCCTAGAGATGGCAGGTCCTGGGTTCAAATCTGGCCTCAGACACTTCCCAGCTGTGTGACCCTGGGCAAGTCACTTGACCCCCATTGCCTAGCCCTTACCACTCCTCTGCCTTGGAGCCAATACACAGTATTGACTCCAAGATGGAAGGTGAGGGTTTAAAAAAAAAATCTACACTGCATGTAGAACAGGTTGAATTGGGGTATGCGCCATGGAGTATGTCCTCCTCAGACCTCTCTTCATTTCTCACCTGGCTGTAATAATTTTGGACTTGAACTTTCCCACCATCCCTCTGTACCAGGTACTTTTCTCCCAGCTTTTCAGCTTTCTTTTTTATATTGCCTTCCTGCACCAGATTGTTAAATTCCTCAAGGGCAGGAGCTGTCTTTTTAACATTAGTATCCCCAGTACTTAGTCCAGAGCTTGGCACATAGTAGGCATTTTATAAATGTTTATTCACTATTGGCTATTGGCATGGGGATGGGTTTGTAGGGGGGGCCATTCTATAAAGCATACATTGGGCAACCGTGGCAATTTCCAAGGTCTTCCAAGTCCTTCAAAATGGAAGGACTTGGTGCTTTGGGATGATGCAACAGATCCTGAATGGTTGGTTGGTATTCCTGGTCCTGTGATTGCCTGGGGGAGGGAATGCTACATCTTCAGAGCTTGGCCACTGAGCCAAGAGGAGTCATCCACTCAGTAGGTTTTCCTCCCTCTGTCTCTCTTTCTTCCTTCCTCTTTGTATCCATGTCTCACTGGAGACTCTAAGTCTATTGATTGGTGGCTCCTCTCTGGGTTCTCTCTAACCATGAATTCTTGAATTGCTAGATGGGATGTGTCCTAGTGGGCAAGTAGTCCAATTGGTAGTTGCTATAACTTATAGAGAGGTGTGTGAAAAGAGAAATCCCTTCTTCCTTCTACTATACAGCCCTAGCAGGGCACAGGGACCAAAGTGAACACTCTTCTGATCCTGAACTTTTTTTTTTAAACCCTTACCTTCCATCTTGGAATGAATACTGTGTATTGGCTCCAAGGCAGAAGAGTGGTAAGGGCTAGGCAATGGGATCGAGTGACTTGTCCAGGGTCACACAGCTAGGAAGTGTCTGAGGGCAGATTTGAACCCAGGACCTCTCATCTCTAGGCCTGGCTCTCAATCCACTGAGCTACCCAGCTGCCCCCTGATCCTGAACTTTTAATCAACTATCTGACCCCAGAGTTGGCAGGCTAAGATTTTTCCAGGTATCCAGGGCCAATTTTCAGTCAATCAATTCCAAACCCCATTTCCAACTTAGTTGTGGAATTTATTCATACTTCATAAAGAGATTGTCTCGTGTAGCCACATTTTTATAGTTAGTTAACTAACCGTGTTATTGGATTTTGGGGTTCTTTGGGGTTCATTGAGTCTTAATATTCAGGTCCATAATATAAACTTCTGTGGACATTTGGATCTCATTTCAAACTACTTTTCCCATGATTCAATGGGCTTCTTTCTTACGTAGACAGAGGTATAAGACTCCTGAGGTGATGGGGAGACGCTCTCTTTCGTAGGAGGCAGCCAGGTGGGCAGAAGGTAATGGCGGGCGATTTGAATTAGATCTTAGCAGGCACGTGGCCTTCTTAATTACCAATATGCCTTTAAATAAACGATTAATACTTTTAAATGTATCCATCTACATCAATATTATTTGTAACATAACCCAAACTAATTAACACACTAATGCCACATTGCCTCTGTTATTTGTTATCTTTGCTTTTTACATATCAACCAGAAGGGAGTAGAGGAGTGGAGGGGAGGAAACCAGCTGATTAAAGATCCAGTAATGTCCTGTGTAGTTGGCATAGTAGGTAGAGCTCCAGGCCTGTAGTCAGGAAGACTCATCTTCCTGAGTTTAAATCTAGCCTCAGACACTTATTAGCTGTGTGGCCCTGGGCAAGTCACTTCACTGTGTTTGCCGCAGTTTCCTCATCTGTCAAATGAGCTGGAGAAGGAAATGGCCAACCATTCTAGTATTTTTGCCAAGAAAACTCTAAATAGGGTCCTAGAGAGAATCTGACAAGACTCAAACGACTGAACAACCAATGCCCTATGTGTGAATGCTCAGCTTTCCTCGTCTCTATCACAAACTCTAGGAACGTATGATCACTTTTGCCCGAGGTTCCTCTCATATTTGTCTTAGTGGACACAGTCAAAATTTTGTTAGAATTAGATCTCATTCTGAGTGACCTCACATGGGAATTATTTTTTTGGTTCTTTACATTTTTTCCCCATTCTTCAACATAACAGCACCCAAAACCTAAACTCAACAAACATCAAATAAAACAAACTTTTCCATGCTCAGAGAACAGAAGATGATGGTACATGGAATGGGAGTTTTCTGTTATATAGACAGAGATTGTTTTTCTTTTTAAGAATATCATAAATTCCATATATAATTTTCAAAGCTGTTCTATTGGTCAGTGATTCCTTCTAGATTTTCTTCCATTCTCTTCTAATTTGGGGAGGGGAGGGGAAATCTGTCCATCTGCCTTTCCCATCTAATTGCCCTCCCCCATATTTTCTTAATATACTACTCAATGTTCCCTTTTATCCATTCTGTTTCTTTTGGTTAAATTATACCCGTAATAGTATCATAATCTAGCCATGGTCCTCCCACCCCTATCTATTCTCTGTGATATCTTTGAGGTCACAGTTACCTCCTTGAGATCTCTAGCTAATCTTTGGTTATCTGTGTAGACACATGGGAAGCCATAGGTTTTACAACTGGATCATTTCTTGGATTTTATATCTTTTTTTTTTTTTTTTTTTTTTTAAACCCTTGTACTTTTCGGTGTATTGTCTCATAGGTGGAAGATTGGTAAGGGTGGGCAATGGGGGTCAAGTGACTTGCCCAGGGTCACACAGCTGGGAAGTGGCTGAGGCCGGGTTTGAACCCAGGACCTCCTGTCTCTAGGCCTGACTCTCACTCCACTGAGCTACCCAGCTGCCCCCTGGATTTTATATCTTATAGACTTCTAGGTATCTCAAATGTTCAAATATTCTTCTTCATTGTAGTTACTATATATGGGATCTAGCTGAGGAGATCGAGACTGGGCCCATGATTTCATTGGGAAAGAGAATTCCTGGGTCAGGAATCTCCCTCCTCCAGTGCAGAATGGCATTTTCTTTGCAGTTTAGAATCCTAGAGGGTAACCAAGATTACTATAGAGGTCAAATGACTTGCCCAGAGTCATACTGCCAAGATGTGTCTATAAAAATATAGTCTTTCCCCTCTTCTATCCTTTTTAATTAATCTAAACTGACATGCTTGATTCATGGTGGATCCTTTATAAATGTTGGCTTATATTGAGTTATGTAAACTTGGAGGGAGATCACTATTGGAGTGGCCAGAGATATGAAATATATATATTATATACTTGTACTATATATGATATATCATGCAATATATTATACTATCAGATCATGTTACATATACTATTACATACATATACATTTATCAATGACTTACATGAAGGCATAGATGTGTTAAGTGCTTATCAAATTTGCTCCTGATTCACAGCTATAATAGCAAACATTTTGGATGATAGATTCGGGATCCAAAAAGATTTTGACTGACTAGAGTGATGGACTGTTTTGAATAAGGAGAAATCCAGTGGATTTTAAAGTATGCACATCAGGGTTCAGAAGCTAGGTTGTTCAGTGGATAGGAAGCCAGGTCTGGAGATGGGAGGGCCTGGGTTCAAATTTGGCCCTAGACACTTCCTAGTTGTGTGACCTTGGGCAAGTCACTTAATCCCTGTCGCCTATCCCTTATCACTCTTATGCTTTGAAACCTAGTATCAATTCTAAGACAGAGGGTAAGGGTTTAAAAAATACATGCATACATGTCAAGGTGAGAGAAATATTTGAAAAAACCTGGGGGTTTGAAGGGAATGAAAAGCTACATATGAGTCAACCATGTGATATGGAATCCAAGAAAGTTGGTGTCATCTTGGCTGCATTAACAAAGATTCAACTCTCTGTACTTTGTGTTCCTGAGAACAAACCTAGAGCTCTGTACCAGACCCCAAATTTTAAGAAAGATATTGATGAACTTGTGTTTTCAGAGGAAGGAATCTAAGATGGCAGAGGGCCTCCAGGTCATGGTATATGCTTAGCCCAAAGAAGAGGAGAATTGGAAGGGATATGATAGTGATCTTCAAGCACTTGAAGGGATGGCAGGTGGAAGAGGGATTAGATTTGTTCCATTTGGCCCCAGAGGGCAGAAATAGGAATAGTGAGTGAGTGGAAGCTTCACATGTAGGGTTGATGTGAAGAAAGACTTACTGACAGTTATAACTATCCCTAGAGCAATGAGTTGTCTCAGGAAGTAGAAGGCTCCCCTTCATTAGGGATTCTCAAAGAAAGGTTGGATGGTCACTTGTTAGAGAAGTTATATTAGAGAATTCTCAGTTTGGGCTGGACTCTTTGATTTCTGAGGTTTCTTCCAATTTGGTGATTCTGATCTTTACATTTATATAGCAGTTAAAGTTAAAAAAAACATTTTTTTTCAGTTCCATGTAGAAAAACTTTTTGACAATTATTTTTTGACATTTTAAAATTCAGATTTTCTCCTTCCCTCCCTTTCTCTAACTCCTGAGGCAGTGAATAGTCTCATATAGGTTATGCTTTGTACTTTCATTATACAGCACTTTTAACTTTGAATCATAAAATCATAATTTTTAGAGTTGGAAGCAACTTCAGAGGTCATTGTATCCACCCGGCCCTCTCATCTATTGGCCAAGAAACTGAAGAGTAGAGAAGTCAAATGACTGACAAAAGATCATATAAGCAGTATAATCGTCAGAGGCCATCTAAGCCAAGAACTCCTATTCCAGTTTTTTTCAAAGAATTTTTGTGAATATCCCTTTGATATAGTGACTTGGTTTGGGAATTCATAGAACTTTTTAGGGATAGAAGAAGTGATCGGATGCTCCTATCCACTTTCCCCACTATTGAGTAGTAAATGCTTTCCAAATGAGTAATTGCATGGAAAACCATTGGCTACACCAGAGAAATAAACGACAGCTTATGTATAAAACTTACACTTCCAAAAGAGATTTATTAAAGAA
The DNA here is from genome assembly GCF_016433145.1 of Gracilinanus agilis. Classification (NCBI taxonomy): domain Eukaryota; kingdom Metazoa; phylum Chordata; class Mammalia; order Didelphimorphia; family Didelphidae; genus Gracilinanus; species Gracilinanus agilis. The sequence goes on from NC_058130.1 coordinate 754,704,701, forward strand.
TATTTTATAACCATCAGTACCTTCTATCAGAAATGAATCAAAGAAAGAATACAACAAACACTTCATTTTTCACATGCATATAGAAGAAAGAATGGATCTTGATTTGGGCTTGTAAGTTGTCTTTTATTCAGCATCTGCAACAAGCAAGCTCTAGCATCTATAGATCCATTGTGAGACACAGCAGCAAAAACCAGCTTCTAAGCTTTTGCATGATATATAATAAGTCCAATTATGTCATGAATAAATGACACTCCATCAGTTTTTTTTAGCTCCCAGGGATTCTATCAGAAGCAATGGTGGAGAGATGAGAAATAAATTGCTGCTACTGCTCTAAAATCAAATTTTGAAGTCGCTGAGCACTATAACTGATGGGGATGGGGCATGTGGCTTTGGATGACCTCATGGATAGCCTTGTAAGTGTATTATCCATCCTAGGGAAGCAGGGGCCTGTCCTCATGGCCTTGGTTTGGGGTCAGTGGGACCTTTCTTCTCTCTCTGGTTTCAGGGCTGGGGTTAGCAAATAACAAAGAAAGGGCACTATTATGTTTTTATATAGCCTGAATTCTTTAACCCTTCACTCTCTCAGGCTAGCATCTAAACTGTCAAGTGTGGTACATTTTTTTTGAACAGGCAGATGGGATTAAGCAACTTGCCAGGGTCACACAACTAGGAAGTATCTGAGGCTAGATTTGAGGCCAGATCCTCCAGGCCTGGTGCCCTATCTACTACTGTACCACCCAGCTGCCCCTAGTGTAGTACTTTTTTTAGAAGCACCAAGAAATCTGACTTTCACTCACAGTTTTTATTTAGGGTTTCATATATTGCAGGATCTTAAAAAAGACAGATAATAGCAAAAACAGCCAGCATTTACATAGTATATCAAGATTTTTTTTTTAAACCCTTAACTTCTGTGTATTGGCTCCTAGGTAGAAGAGTGGTAAGGGTGGGCAATGGGGGTCAAATGACTTGCCCAGGGTCACACAGCTGGGAAGTGTCTGAGGCCGGATTTGAACCTAGGACCTCCCATCTCTAGGCCTGGCTCTCAATCCACTGAGCTACCCAGCTGCCCCCACTATATCAAGATTTTAAAAAATCTTTACAAGGTGGCTATTATTTTACATTTTACAGAAAAGTAAACTGAGGCAGACAGTGGTTAAGTGACTTGCTTAGGTTCACATGGCTAGGAAAAGTATATGAGGGGAGATTTAAATGTTGGTCTTTCCGGACTCAGGTCCAGAACTCTATTCACTGCACCACCTAGCATACAAGGGTAGACAAGGGACTAAAGAAGATAACCCAAACTGATAGGCTGGGCAGGTATTTTTTTTCTTGTTTTATAGATATAGAAATTGAATTACAGAGGCTAAGGAGTTTGCTAAGGGTCAAATAACTAACTACCAAACTATCAGAATGAGAACTAGAAGCAAGGTCTCTTAGATCTCAGTCTCCTGTTTTTCCTACTGGATGTTATACATCTTGATATATACAGAGCTTCACATTGGGAAAGGATGTTTCATCATTTAGAAGCTTGTCAGATCTTTACATAGACGGTTAGATGGGCGAATCATCAGAAGAACGAAGGCTAGCTCTGCCTTTCCAGATGTGTCTTTTAGAATTCCTGAAGCCAGTGTACAACCCATTCTGCTTGGGAAAGTGCTCTCGGATCTTCCACCGGCAGCAGCTGGGCAAGATGGCGAGGTTGTCCATGATCTCAGAACCAAAGCGCCAGTCGATGTAGCGCTCGTAGGCACAGCGCCGGAGCTGGTTATTCAGGGAATCAGCATCCATCTCCAGCAGGGGCTCTTGGTAGAGCAAGATGAAGCGCAGTGTGGCCCTGGAGAGGATCAGCTCCCCAAATAGGGCTGAGGTAGTGATGCAGGGACCCCCCTTCCTGCGGCAGCAGAGCTCCTCCAGGTACTTGCTACTTTCTGGGAGCTGAGATGGGTGGCAGTGTCCACAGCAGCACCACTCAGGCCTTTCCTGGGAAGGAAGTCTTGGCTTTTCTCTAAGGAGCTGCATTTCTTCTGGTTGTGTAGGACTGGGACTGGTATCAGAGTGTGGTGGTGGGAACAGCTTGATCAAGTCTATGAAATCCCTTTGAGGTCTCTGTAAAACACAAAGTCTCAGACTCATCCAAAATGACTTGTTGCCATCCAACTACATAGGAAGTGAGTTTTTCCATTTGTATTTAGCTAAGAGATAAGGGATCTGAATTCCTTACCTGCCTCCTTACAGACATAATTCAATTTCAGTCAATTAGACAAACATTTATTAAATTCAAGGTACCTTGTTAGATTCTGGAGGCAAAAAAAAAAAAGACAGGGTTTCCCCATTTAAAAAAAAAAAAACAACACCCTTATCTTTTGTCTTAGAATCAATACTGTGTATTGGTTCCAAGGCAGAAGAGCAGTAAGGGCTAGGCAGTGGGGGTTAAGTGACTTGCCCAGGGTCACTTAGCTAGGAAGTATTTGAGGCCAGATTTAAACTCAGGATCTCCTGTCTCTAGGCCCAGCTCAATCGACTGAGCCTTTTCCAATATATTATTCAGTTTTTGCTGAACTGATTTTTTTTTCTCCCTCTTTTTCATTCTTAGCTGTTGATGGGGGCTGGGGTGTATCCCTTAATCATTTGAGTGGGCACAATCAATTCATGCTTCTTTTATTGTGTTCATCTCCAATGCCTGACAGAGTACCAGTCATATAGTAGGCTCCTAATAAATATCTATTGTTCATTTGATTGATTCTCAGCAAAGAAAACATACAGATACACAAACACATCCATAAACTTAAATAGTTTCACTTACTGGAATTTCTTTACCCTCCGTATATTGTAAACTGCTGCTTAGTGACTCTTGGTCCACCATCCTAATGTTTGGCTCATCCACAAAGGAAACATACTTTACTGACTAGAGTAAAAAAAAAGGAAGAAAAAAACAGCCAATTAGTAATTATGAAGACTTATCAGATTGAGGTCATCTAGCAGAATGGGACAGTGAAAAGAGCATTGGGTCCAGGGTAGTGATGGTGAACCTTTTAGGGGGGCAAGTGATTTAAGAAATGTCCTCAGGTGTACATGGAGAGGGGGAGGGGAGCATCCTGGTCCCTCATCCCTCTGATTTTCTAGTAACAAACTCTGGTGAACTGTGCTGGGGCAATGGCAGGCATGCCCACAGAGAGACCTAAGTGCCCCCTCTGGCACATGTGCCATAGGTTTGTTACCACGGGTCTAGGGCCTGAAGATCTTAGTATGAATCACATCTTTGCCACCTATTAGCTTGTGACCTTCGGCAAGTAACCTTCCCTCTCCAGGCCTCACATGCCTCCAGTACTTAGCACCAGTGCCTAGCACAGAGTAGGTGCTTTATAAATACTTGTGAATTAATTGATTAATTAAAAAGGGGGTGATAGATTAGATGAAGTCTCTTAATCCTGTGATTTTCCTTCCATGAGAAATCACTTTTTTAGTCATTGTCCCAAGGCAAGTATTACCCCTGTTTTATCTCCCAAGATATCGAGACCCACCAGGAGCATTCATTATGTGCATCAGTTCAATTCCCAAGTCCATCAGTAAGTCTGAAATGGAGCCCAGATCCTTTGACTATCTTATGGGGAAAAACCTAGGAGTTTAATTAAATATTTATCTGAGTTAAGAAGGGTGAGTAGGAGGCAGGAATGGACAATAGTCTGGGACCAAACAAGTTAGGGAAACTGGGTTTAGCTATTTGGAAATGACAGTTGACAAAAGTGACAGTTAGGCCTTCACTGTCACCCTGCTCCACTTAAATAGGGAGTCTGTGAAACCAGCAAGTAAATGACAAGAGGGCTTATTAACAAGTTTAATTTAAGGAAACTATAGTCTAAAGAAGGAAGAAGGGGTTTCTATTCTACCAGTCAATGGGCAAACCACAGGGTCAGGTAAGGGACTTATCTACACTGAACTGAGATCCAAAGCAAGACAGAGCCCAAAGAATAGCAGGACTGAAGTGGGTATCCTCATAGCAGAGTCCTGACATACTCCAGCAATGGTACAGCTTTCCCAGGTCTTCAGCCAGTACTCCTTCAATTAGGTAAGTCAGGGAGCTAAACCAACCTGAGCTGACCAGCAACTCAGGTTAGATTTTATAGTCTACCTAATCTCCCACAGGCAAAATCCTCCTTCCGGATATCAGGAAATCAGGGTACAAACTCCACTTCCTCTGAGGTCTCCCAGGATCAGTTACAATTTGTCCCCAACCACCATGGAGTCCATCTCAGAAAGCTCCAAACATGGCAACAATGCAAGATTATACAAAGGCCGGAGAAAGACTGAAATATAGCCACATTGTCCAGGGAAATGGTAATCATGGTAACCTGAATGGAGGGACAGCTTCATTATGAAGGTGTGCCTGAAATTCAGAAGTAATTAATCAAGGTAATGGGAATAAAGTGAATATTGATGAAATTGTATGTGTTAAAGATAATGATAATGTAATTGTGGATAATGGAAGTGGTGCATTTGGTGTTAATAATGATTTAATTGCTGATAATAAGAATTTAATTAATAATGGTGATGAGTTGATCAGTGTCAGTGCTTAGCAAGTATTTAATGGTTGTGATCTCATCATTATGTACAGTGAAGACTAAAGAAAAATGGCTGAATTCTTTGGCTGCTGTTTTGCAATCCAAGTGGCTGGTTCCCTGGCCCAAGAGCTCCCTTCTTGGCCAAATTGTGAGGCTTGTTTTTCTTGTCCTTCTGTTTCCCATTTTTGTTTGTAACCACCTTCTAAACAGGGTAGCTAGATGGCACAGTGGATAGAGCTCATCTTCATGAGCTCAAATCTGACCTTAGACACTTATTAGCTTGATGACCTTGGGTAAGTCACTTAACCCGGTTGGCCTCAGTTTCCTCATCTATCAAAAGAGCTGGAGAAGGAAATGGCAAACCACTCCAGTAGCTCTCTCAAAAAAAAATCCAAATAGGGTCATAGAAAGTTGGACATGACTGAACAATACCTTATAAACAATGGCATAGTCTAATCAGACTGCTGGACAGGTTTAGGAAAGTAGTCTGTGAGTGAAGAAGAGTGAAGTTCAATAGTAGATATTAGGGGGTAGCTAAGTGGTTCAGTAGATAGAGAATCAGTCCTAGAGAAGGAAGATCCTGGGTTCAAACCTGTTCCCAGAAACTTCCCAGCTGTGAATGCCTAGTTCTTATTGCTCTTCTTCCTTGGAACCAGTACTTAGTATCTATTCTAAGACAGAAAGTGTTTGGTATTTTTTTAAAAAGAGAGAGAGAGAGAGAGAGAGAGAGAGAGAGAGAGAGAGAGAGAGAGAGAGAGAGAGAGAGAGAGAGAGAGAGAGAAAGAGAAAGAGAGAGAGAGAGAAAAGAGAGCAGATGGGCAGTCCAATGGATAGATCACCAGGCTTGGAGTTGAGAGGACTTGGGTTCAAATGTGACCTCAGCTACTTTCTAGCTATGTGACCCTATGACCCTATGCAAGTCACTTAACCCCAACTGCCTAGCCCTTTACTGCACTTCTGCCTTGAAAACAATATCAATTTTAAGACAAAGTAAGGGTTTAAAAAAAAAGAATAATTCATTTGAGATTGAACCATGGACTCTGATGGCCTTTATGAGTTAAAATCCCTCTGCTATTTACCGCCTTTGTAACCTTCCCCAAAGTACTTAACTTCCCTCACCCTCAGTTTTCTCATCTGTAGAATAAAGGGTTTGGACTAGATGATCTCTGAGGTCACTTCTAGATATAGATTTATGAGCCTCTGGGTACTACCTTTTTTTTTTTTTCCCCAAATTTTAATTACATCAGTGCCCTGGCTGAAGAAGATGGTGGGCCTTACCGATTTTGGCTCCACAATGGTCTCATACTTCTTTTGGTAATAGTATTCATTGACAGAACAGGGCTCACAGATCTTACAACAGGGATAAAACCAGGATCCACAGCAGTTCTTTGTGTACATCTGAATAAGAAAGTCAATAAACACCGTGGCCTAGGGAAAAAAGGAATAAAAAAGGAAAGATTAGAATTCTTCTTGAACCAAAAAGGTTTCAGAAGTGTGGAAAATAAAATTGCTCACCAGACCAAAGTAGGACAGAGAGGAGCCAATGTACATGATCAGCTGGATGATGTCAAATTTTCCTCCCTTAAATAAAGTGGAAAAGGTTATTTAAAATTCAGGATGGAAGCTCCCAGACCCAAACATAGCCATTACCCTTGATGGATTGTCATGGGGAACACCCAGTGGATGGCAGAAATTGACAGAGCCATTAGCCCGCTCCTGGGAATTGGCACAATAAGGCCAAGTTGACAGACAGGGTGAGAGTGATTCAAAGGGTTCCAGGGTTTCATTTGCATATGCCTTGTTCCCATGATCTAGCATGGATCAATTTGGTCCTACTGGAAACTCTGATTGTAGCCAAGCAATTGAAGGAGAGGCTAGCACTGAATCAATTTTCTTTTAGTTTGCACAAACTATCCCACCCTGGATTTGCAAGATTGTCTTTGCTGGGACCAGTTAGCAAGGATGGCACAATTCCTATCTATATGTCTTTGTTATCCTGCTACCTAAATCCAGGTATAATTGGTTCTTTTTTTTTTTAAGCCCATATCTTATGTCCATTTTTTTTTTTTACAATGGGGATAAACCCTACCTTCCAACCTAGAATCAATACTATATATTTGTTCTAAGGCAGAAGAATGGTAAGGGCTAGACAATGGGGGTCAAATGACTTGCCCAGGGTCATACAGCTAGGAAGTATCTGAGGCCAGATTTGAACCTAGGACCTCTCGTCTTTAGACTTGGCTCTCAATCCATTGAGGCTGCCCTCTATACAATTCTAAGACAGAAGGGTATGGGCTAGGCAAATGGGGTCAAGTGACTTGTCTAGGGTCACATAGCCAGGAAGTGTCTGAGGCCAGATTTGAACCTAGGACCTCCTTTCTCTGGGCTCTTTATTCACTGAGTCACCTAGCTGCCCTGGTGTAATTGGTTCTTGCTTTGGGTGTCAGGTGTGAGTCTCAGTTTTCTTATCTCTAAAATGGAAAAAATAATATTGCAATTTCAGCTTCTTGGAGTTATTGTTAAATAATACTTTGCAGGGGGCAGCTAGGTGGCTCAGTGAATTAAGAGTCATGCCTAGAGACAGGAACTCCTCAGTTCAAATCTGGTCTCAGACACTCCTAACTGTGTGACTTTGGGCAAGTCACTTAATCTCTATTGCTTAGCCCTTACTACTCTTCTGCCTTGGAACCAATACTCAGTATTGATCTAAGATGAAATATAAGGGTTTTTTTTTAAACAAAATATTTTGTAGGCCATATAATCACTTTGTGAAGGAGTTAAAATAGGCTACTCCTGTGATACAGGGAACTCTTGGATGAAAGAATTCCCTTTATCTATGCTGAGAGAACCTTCTCTGTACCTCACAGTCTCAGAAAGGAGCCTGGTGGAGGCACTGGCCAGGATGGGTCAGAGGAAGGCCTGGAAACTAGATCTCTGAATCCAAAGTCAACTCTTTTAGCTACTCTGCCATACTACCTTGCATGAACATTGTTCTCATCATTATATTATTATTTGATGTTTATGATAAATGGTCAAACTTAACAACTAGCAGAATTTTCTTAAATTCAGGCATTTCAAATTCAAATTCAAATACTGGGCATGTAGCATGTAGCCTGGTCCCTGCTGGTGTGGAAGTTGATTGATGGATCACTTGAGTTTGGGAGTCCTGAGCTTCAGTAGGGCCAAAGCCAATGGAATGTCCACACTAAACCTGACATCAATATGGTGCCCAAGGAGGCAGCAAACCAGCCCAGCTAGGGAAAACAGAGCAAGTTAAAGCTGCTGTGCCTATCAGGATTGGAATTGGCCCTGGAAGAAGCTGCTGTATTTCCATCCCTGGAGAGATGAAAAGACCCAATCTTAAATGAAACAAACAAAGAAACAAACTAATGAATGAATTAATAAACAGCAAAAATGAATGAATAATAGACAAATAAAGAGATAAACAAATGTGTAAATAAACAAGCATTCAAATGTTAGCATTTCCTTGTCATCTTCCCTATAATTATTATATTGTTATATATAAATAAATTTATAATATATAACTTACATGTTTCATATCATATATTTTATAATTTGTAAATTATTTATACTACAAAATTATATATTATATACAAAATTATAAAAATAACTTACAAATAAATATAAATATATAAAATTATATATATTATAAAGCAGAAGGTTATTTTTTTCCTACTTACAATTATAATTATCTTGAGAGACTGATTTTGGGGTCAGAATATCAGCTTGTTGATTTTACCAGTTTATTGGCTAGGCCAGCATCATAATGGATAAAGTGACACACAGGTCAGCAGCCCACTCAAATGACCAGAGACTATGAATCTTGGTCAGGCAACTCAATAAATGGAATTTTAGGAGCTCTTTATTCAGCCCCTCCCTTGAACATCCCAAGACATCTCTAATTGGTGGATAGCGAGTTAAGAAGTTGTTCATCTAACTATCTACCCTGCCCTACCCCCTCTGATGGACTGGTGATTGTCACATAGCAGAAAGATTCATTCTAAAACCTTCCTTTTAGCCAGAATCTTGGGGAAGGAGCACATTCCTGGGGATTCCCAAGAACAATGGAAATGCTAGAAAACAGAGATACTGGATAGAATCTGTGACCCAGACCCCAGACAGAAGTATACGGAAATTCTCACTGGTCCTCATACAGAAGCTAATAGAGTATATAAAAAAATAATTTCTCACGCCCAATTTAATTGCATGAGAGCCAGAAATACATGAGTTCTTCAGAGAAGTTCCATGCATAAGCAGAGAGTGTGATGGACTGAGGGTTGGGAGGAGTAATGCTTACTTACTGTGCCAAAAACCAGAATGTCAAATCGGATTCCAAAAGCTTTGATGAGAGTCCTTTTCTCTATACCCTCTTCCTTGTAGTATTTGGCGTATCTGTGAATTCAAATTTAAAAGCCTCTGATGATGCTTTTGAGAGAATAAAAAAACAAAGAAGAGAATGTCCTTCCTTATGTTGGGATAAGAGTAGGATCTTGAATCTGATGGATTTGGGCGATGGGGCTAGATCACACTTAGATTTGCAAAGGAGTTGGACTTTATGGCTTATAGTATGGAAAATCTGGATCTGATTGAGCAATTTGGAGCTGGAAGAGACCTTAGAGCTCTCCTCTTTTTATAGATGAGGAAACAGAGGCAAACAGGATTAAGTGACTTGCCCAGGATCACACAGCTAGTAATTATCTAAGGGATTTGAATTCATGCTTCAGCTGCCTTCTCCCTCCTCTCTTATGAGACCCCTTCTTTCATTGGTGAGTTCCTCCCAGAATTCCCATTTTGAGGAAGGTCCCAGACGAAGTATGTTTCATCCTCCAGACACTATGTCTGCCTCTCTACACCTTCCTTTGATATGTTGTTTTCCTCTATTAGAATGTAAGGAAGAGCTGTCTTTTCTTTTTGCTTGTATTTGTATCCTCAGGACTCAGTGCAGTGCCTGGATATTGTTGCTGTTCAATCTTTTTAGTTATGACTGACACTCTGTGAATCCATTTGGAGTGGTTTGCTCATTTTATAGATAAAGAAACTGAGGCAAGCAGGGTGAAGTGACTTGCCCAGGATCATAAAGTTAAGTTTGCCATTTCCTTCTCTGGGCCATTTTATAAATAAGGAAACTGAGGCAAGCAGGTGAAGTGATTTGTCTAGAGTCACCCTGATAAGTGTCTGAGGCTAAATTTGAACTCAGGAAGATGAATCTTACTGACTCTAGGTATGGGACTCTATGTGTGGCTCCACCTACCTGCCTCATCTATGAACTAGGGGATAATAGTGTCTACCTCACAGGACTGTTGGTGAAGATCAAAAGAGATTAAAAAATAGTCTTCAAGGTAGAAGAGTTCACCTTTCTCTATAACTTTGAGGTTTTACATGAGAGGTAAGTATTATTTTCTTCATTTACAGAGGAAGAAACTGAAGCAGACAGTTGTGAAAGGACTTGCTAATTCTAACCTTGGGGGGTGGATGCAATTATTATCCCTATTTTAAAAGGGAGGAAACTGAGGCAGACAGAGGTAAAGGGGCTTGCTGGCAACAATTTTACAGTTGAGGAGCCTGAGATGCCAATAGAGGAAGAGGCTTTTTCAAGAGAACTGAGTGAATTAGCAGCAGAAATAGGACTAGTAACCAAGAAATTAATCAGCCAAAAGGTATTCATTAAGCACCTGCTATGCGCCAGGCACTGTGCTAGGGCCTGGGGACCCAAAAATCAACCAACAAACATTTATTAAATGCCGAATATGAGTCAGACACTTCAGTAAGCATTGGGGATACCAATATGATGAATGAAATAATCCCTGCCTTCAAGGATCTTATGTTCTATCAAAGTCTCTTGGCTTCCAGTCTACTGTTTTTATGGTCCCTGATCTTAAAGTCTTTGTTGACTAGCTGGCAAAATAAGAGAAATAATATAACAGGAAATAATGAAGATTTGCAAGAGGAAATGGCAAACAACTACAGTATCTTAGCCAAAAAAACCTCAAAAGGGCTCATAAAAAGTTACTGAGGTGACTGAGTACCGAAAAGGACTGAGATAACTAAACAACAACAATCCCACAATTCTTTGGAAAAAGCTGATTGCTCTTTGGGAGTGTCCTGACCTACTTTAATGAGAAAAAAAGGGGAAATTTACTTCACTGAAATACTTGGAGCTTCATGATGACAGAGTGTTCCCTTAATCTCTACTACCCCTATCCTCCATGATGGGTTCAGGGGGAATGGTGCTTCATCGCATTAGAAGGAAAAGTAGCTCGCCTCTCTCTGAATCTCTTCTTTTTTCTCTCTGCCTTCTTGTCTTTGAAACATGTGTGGTAGGTAGCTCTCTCTCTGGGATTTCCCATAGGTAATGGGGAATGGCTGCCTCTTTCATCCCAGCAGAAATGGCCCCTGTTCATGCCTGGCTGCTAAAACAAGGGCTTTCAGACAGCCTTGAACCTGGGCCTCTGGTTGCTTTCTCTGATTTTTCTTTCTTTTCCTGTGTGATCCTGAGGTAGACCTGTAAGTCTGAGAGGTTGAGTCCCTGTGTCCATCAGTCTATGCTGGTTGCACTCTGGGAAGAGTTGTCTAACTTCTTAGAGAAGATAAACATTTGATCCACATTACATATTGAGTATCTTTCTATTCCTCTTAGGGGCTATCCTAGATATGAGCCATGTCTAAGTGTGGAAGTATAAAAAGCCAGAGAATTTGAGAAAAAAGAGCCTGCTCCCTCCCTTTGGGTACCAATCTCCTCTCTCTGGAACATAGTTTTTCTGCATGGGCTCAGAGCTAAGAGGTGGCCCTTAATGGGAAAGGGAGAGAGTGAGCACCCCTAGGTCCAATACCTCTTCTGGACTTATGCATGTAGGCTTGTTTCAGTCCTGTGGGACCCTGACATGAGGTCCACTTCTGCCATTCCAAGGACTGGAATTTGAGTCCTTTAGCATCACTGTCTTAATTCTTAGTTCATCGTCATTCTGGAAGTCTCTCCTCTGTTCTTATTGCCAGTCAACCACAGACAAGTAAGATAGAGGAAATTGGTTCTAGGGGTGTGCCTAAAGCCAACTTTGTCAAAATTTCAGGGTGAGCATTTACTCCTCAGAAATTGGCAAATGCTGCAAATGATGGCTTGATTTATTGTTTTGTTGATTATTTTTTTAAACCCTTAACTTCTGTGTATTGCCTCATAGGTGGAAGATTGGTAAGGGTGGGCAATGGGGGTCAAGTGACTTGGCCAGGGTCACACAGCTGGGAAGTGGCTGAGGCCGGGTTTGAACCTAGGACCTCCTGTCTCTAGGCCTGACTCTCAATCCACTGAGCTACCCAGCTGCCCCCTTGTTTTGTTGATTATTGAGACTTAAGGGAGTGATGGAGAAAATTTTAATGTTAGAATGTAAACTTTTTTTTAAAAAAGCATGCTTCCTAAAAATCATTTATCAGCATGCTCCTGATTGGAACAGTGAAACAAGGTTTGAATATGCTGCTGGGTCCAAAGGAGCTGGAAGGTTTGCATTTTCTTCTCCAGTTCTAGGCCCTTGTCAGCTCTGGACCCATGATTATAGGTAAAGTTCAGAGAGGAATCAGGCTCCTCTCACCCCCTCAAATTCTGCCTCTTTGTATCCTCTCTGTGGAGCCCTGGGGGGAAATCATTTAAAGAAAGCTGTGGTGTGACTCTTGAGTAAGGGAGGGCAGCTAGGAAGACCTGAGTTTAAATTCAGCTTCAGTCACTTATTAGCTATATGAGTCTCTTGGGTGAGTCACTTTACCTCTCTTGGCCTCAGTTTCCTCTCCTGTAAAATGGGGATAATAAGAATACCCATCTTGCAGGGATATTGCAAAGATCAGATGAGATTATATTTGTAAAGGTACTTAGTATGGTGCCTGGCACCTACTAGGTGTTATATGAATAAATGATTATTTCCTTCTCTTTTCCCAAAAAGGAAGGTGGAAGGTGCTTGATATACGGGATAGGTCAGGTGCAGAACAGCAATCCATTTCCTTTACTACACAAGAAACTTAAAAATACAAAAGATTATAAATGTTCACTGACAAAAATTTAAATGTGAAATAGCAACTTATAATAATACAGTTATGACATATAATCATGCTTATATTCTATATGATCTAGTATAATTGTTTTTATAATATTGTATTATATATGTTATTATAATTATATTTCTATATTATAACATGATCTATTATATGGTGATGTTTATATATTATAATATGCCATAATATATATAATAACATATGCTATGCTATTATACATTATATGCTATGTTATATATTATATAGATTATGCTATGTTATAATTGTATATTATAATTATATTATACTTTCTAGGAGGCTGATATTTAAAACATTATAGCCATAACCAGCATTTAAATAGTGCTTTAAGTTTTGCAAAGCACTTTACATATATTAATTTATTTGATCCTCATAACAATCCTATGAGATAAGGGCTAATATTATGCCCATTTTTCATATAAGGAAACTGAGGTACAAAGGGGTTAAATAATTTGTTCAGGGTCACACAGCTGGTAAGTGTCTGAGGTTGGATTTGAATTCAGGTCTTCAGGACTCAAAATTCTGAACTCTATCCACTAAACCACCACCAGTATTAAACTCCAAGTATTATTACAAATAGGACAGCTGAATGGCACAATGGATAGAGCCCCCCACCTGAGGTCAGGAAGACTCATATTTGTGAATTCAGTAGGGCTACAGACACTAGCTGTGTGATCCTGGGCAAGTCACTTAATCCTGTTTGCCTCAGTTTCCTCATTTATCCAATGACCTGGAGAAGGAAATGGCAAATTACTCCAGTATCTTTGCCAAGGAAACCCCAAATGGGGTCAGGAAGAGTCAGTCAGTCATACACTTCCTATGTGACCCTGGGAAAGTTACCTAACCCTGTTTGCCTCAGTTTCCTCCTCTTTCAAATGAGCTGGAGAAGGAAATGGCAAATCACTCCAGTATCTCCACCAAGGAAACCCCAAATGGGGTCCTGAAGAGTGAGAGATGACTGAAATGACTCACTAACAACATCATTATACATGTTACAGTATTATAATCATTCTCTTCAGTTCATTTCAGTTCTGTAACGAGTGTTGTGTGTGCGGGTGACGGCTGGCTCGGCACGTTTCGCCTTCCTCCTCTCTGTGTGAGTGGCTCCCTCCTGGCCATGCTTTTGACAAGTCAGAAGAAGGGGTAAACTCTCTCTGTTCCTTTTTTTCAGGGAGGTAGAGACCCCCAGAGAGCACTTGTTCTTCCATTGATGAAGCATCTTTTCTGCATTCATGGGAGGGGTTTGGGAAACTGAAGAACTGTCCAAGGTTGGCTGGATTTTTTCCAAAGTGCCAAATCTTCAGAGCTGAGCACATTTCCTGGGAAGTGTCCAGGCTATCAGCTCAGCACTTCCTGAGGGGTGCTCCAGCCAGGGGAGACCAGGGAGCCCCCACGGCACCCCCATCATCCATGCCCCGTGCCTCCTAGACCATTAGTTATATATTTTGTCAATCTATCTGCCATGGATCAGGCCAGTTTGGAATACGTTCACTAGAGATTAGACCGTGGAATTGAGGTGGTTTCCACCTTAGAGGATAAATCTGGTAAATGCTACGTGGAGGGCTCAGCCGGTTCCTGGCTCATCATGGAGAGGTTTTATGTACCTGAAAGATCCTGATAAAACTGAAGCCAGCCATTCACTCTCCAGTCGCAAAGCCTTCTTGGTCATCTTGTCGTCCAGGCGATGGAAACTATATTTGGGGCTGCAGGAATGGAACCAGGGGTCCAGGTTGCAGTCCCAGTGGATCTCAATGCCCACAATTCCACCCTGGAAAAGGGAAACAGAAGCTTATATGAAGGCCTGTGAGGGTACCGTGGCTTTACCTCACCTTCTTAGTATCCCGCCTGGCACTTGACTGCACCATATCTTCACTCTGAGGCCTTCCTTCCAGTCAATCAACAAGTAGTCAGTTATTCAGCACCTACAATGTTGTAGGCCCTGGGCTAGAGGCTGGAGATACCAACCGAAGGGATGGGAGGAAGAAGCCCTGCCCTCGAGAAGCTTACATTCCATTGGGGAACTGACCACGTACATAATATGTACACGTGCACATATAGAATAAATATTTATGGAACAGATACAAAATCAACATGAGAGACTCCTTCAGCATACTCGGAAACTCTTACAGTCATACTCAGCAAAACAATGGATGAAGAAGAAAACTCATGATTTTTCACGTGTTTATTTGGGTATAGGATCTGGAGTTTTGGTTTTAAAAGATGACTCTCTTACAAAAATGAACAATATGGAATGATAATACATGTATAACTCAAGAAATTGCTTGTCATCTCCAAGAGGGGGAAGGGAAGAGGGGAGCGAGACAACATGGGAAAATCTTTTAAAAGATAAAATAAAATAAAAAAGACTGGAAAAACAATGGAGAACAAAGTCTTTGTCTAAACCAGTAATTCCCAAAGTGGGCGCCCCCGCCCCCTGGTGGGTGCTGCAGCAATCCAGGGGGATGGTGATGGCCACAGGTGCATTTATCTTTCCTATTAATTGCTATTAAAATTTAAAAAAAAATGAATTTCCAGGGGGCTAAGTAATATTTTTTCTGGAAAGGGGGCAGTAGGCCAAAAAAGTTTGGGAACCCCTGGTCTAAACCAATAAAGATTAACAACCCCCCCCTCCCCAATAAAAATAAATAAAAATCATACATAGATGAAAGATCTGTATAAAAGGAGTAAAAATCTCCAAGGGAAAAAAATCTTCATGTTGGCTAAGGTGAAGGGGAGGAAGGAGAGGAATAGAGAATACACCCTTGGCTGTTCATCCTCATAGCCAATGTGGGATACACCCAATCCAACTCTCTAGGCGCCTGATCTGCCTAGGGGAGAAATCTCTTCTCATTCATTTTCTGTTCTTTCTTTGCCTGCCTCTCAATGCCCTGAAACTTTGTATGGTCACAAGATCTCATAGTCTCTCAAAAAAAAAATTTTTTTTTTAGCCCTTACCTTCCGTTCTAGTGACAACTCTAAGACAGCAGGGCATGGACTAGGCAAATGGGATTAAGTGACTTGCCCAGGCCACACCTCTAGAAAGTGTCTGAGGCTGGATTTGAACCCAGATCCTTCAAACTCTAGGTTTGGCTCTCTAGCTACCTAGCTGCCTAGCTGCCCCTCATATTCTCTTCTTTCCAAATCCTGCATAGCTGTGATTACCAACACCTTTTCTCCCAGGGAACTACCTCAGTAATCCTTGGAAGTGTGGGGAAGGAGGCTACAGCAGTATACACAGAATGAATGTATGTTGAATTATTTCAGGATCCCTATCAAGTATTGATAATGGATGCTAGGAAGGGATTAGGTGGCATTTCAGTTCTATTTTGAAGAAGATGGAGAAGAAGGAGAGATGAGGAAGGAGTGTGTTCCCAGAAATTGGGAGAGGGCCCATTACTCAGTTACAGTTAACGCGTACTGCTTACATTTATCTAGAAGGAGTAACAGAGGTCTGGCCTCCTGGACATGGTACCCTGGTAATTGGGCATCTTGAGGAGATTCTCACCCTACTGCCTATCAATTCCCCTTCAAACTCTGAACAGAATTCACAAGAGGATTTCAGGGAAAACACTCTTCATAGTGGGCAGCTAGGTGGTACCAGGGATATAGTGCTGACCTGAAATCTGAAAGTCCTGAATTCAAATTTGGCTTCAGACATTTACTAGTTGGGTTACCCTGGGCAAATTGCTTAACCCTGTTTGCCTCAGTTTCTTCACCTCTGAGCTGGAGAAGGAAATGGCAAACCACTCCAGTATCTCTGCCAAGAAAACCCCAAATGGGGTCACAAAGAGTCGGCCGTGACAAACAAATTAACACACTCTTCGTAGTAAAATGGCTCTACTTACATGGATGGCCACAGATGAAAAATTTGCCCCTGTTTCTCGTAAGATATCTCCTAGGCGGAAAATTGGACAGTCGGGCTTGTGTTTCTTGTCAAATGTACAGTACATGTCCATTCCTGGCAGGATATTTCTTCTGCAAAAGTGAAACACAAGTGATAAAATCATGTTTATTGAAAAGTTGCGGGGCAGCTGGGTAGCACAGTGGATAGAGCTCCAGGACTGGAGTCAGGAGGACCGATGTTCAAATCTGACCTCTGAAATTTCCTGGCTATGTGACCCTGGGCAAGTCATTTCACCCCAATTCCCCAGCCCTTACCACTCTTTTGTTTTAGAATTAATACTAAGACAGAAGGTAAGGATTAAAAAAAGAGAGACAAGTTGCACACCTATTTAGCACAGAGCTAGGAATTGGGTGCATGTATCTATTGGTGTTGGGGATCCAGGAAATGAGTGAAGAAGAAAAAGAAATCACATACTATAGCTGTGGCCTGGGAAACGAGTGAATGAAAAATAACTTACGTGCTATAGTTGTGGCTTGGGAAGTGAATGCTGTTCTTTATGAGCACCGTGAAGTTTTCAGCACTTGCCAGGAGTGCCGGCCTGAGAGAAGGAAATGCAGCATGTATTGGGATCATTGTCCAGCATCAACTAAGGAAAGACTTTGACAATCCCCACAAAAATATATATGTGAGGGGCAACTAGATGGCTCAGGGAATAGAAAGCCGGGCTAGGAGTTAGAAAGACCTGAGTTCAGATCCAGCTCCAGATACTTCCTAACTATATGACTCTGAGCATGTTACTTAACCCTATTTGCCTCAGTTTCCTCATCTCATGTCAAATGAGCTGGAGAAGAAAATGGCAAACCTCTCTAGTATCTTTGCCAAGAAAATCCCAAATGGGGTCATAGAGAGTCAGACACAAATGAAACAACTGAACAACAATATCATTAAACAAAGCCAACCAACACCTCGGCCATGTCTACCAAAGTGGGCTTCATCCTATGCCTATAATCCATTACTCCTGTGC
Source organism: Gracilinanus agilis (assembly GCF_016433145.1). Lineage (NCBI taxonomy): Eukaryota > Metazoa > Chordata > Mammalia > Didelphimorphia > Didelphidae > Gracilinanus > Gracilinanus agilis. The sequence continues at coordinate 754,722,201 of NC_058130.1, forward strand.
TGAGAGGATGAAGGCAATCTCAGCCAACAACCCTCTCAAGTCAAGATTAGTATTACAGAGAAGGAAGTACAAAAGAAATGGAAAAAGGGACAGCTAGGTGGCTCAGTGGAATGAGATTGGGACCTGGAGATGGGAAGTTAAGTTTTGTCTCAGATATTTCCTAGTTGTGTGACCCTGGACAAGTCACTTAACCTCTGTTGCCTAGCCCTTGCCACTTTTATGCCTTGGAATTTATAAGTCAGAAGGTAAGTAATGCGAATATTAATAATATGGAAATAGGTCTTGATCAATGAAATATGTAAAACCCAGTGGAATTATTTGTTGGCTACGGGGGAGAGGGGAGGAGGATGGGAGGGAAAGAACATGAATCATGTAAACATGGGAAAATATTCTAAATCAATTAATTAAATAAAATTTTTCAATTAAAAAAAGAAAAAAGAAAGGGGGACTTAATTCTATAGTCAAAATGAAATAAATCAAAGTTAGTCAATATTAACTAAAAAAAAGTAAGAATTAAAAAAATAATGAATCAAATAGTATGGTGCAATGGAAAGACTGCAGAATTTGAAGTCCTGAGTTCGAATGTGGCCTCAGACACTTCCTAGCTGTGTGACCCTATTGTCTATCCCTTAGTGCTATTCTTCCTTGGAACTGATACATAGTACTGATTCTCAGATGGAAGGTAAGGGTTTTAAAAATGTACCTATTTACCAGCACACTCCTGGATAACTTTGTAGAACTTCACTCCTAACATGATGGTTCATGAGCCCCCACCAGTGTGTCTCTTTACAATAAGAATGACACTTATATAGTGCTTTTAAGATTTGCAAAGCTCTTTACATGTACTTCATCACATTGGAGTTATCAAAGGCACAGCCAGAAGAATAGTTATAAAACATTCCCTCCATAAACCTTGGATGCATTCTCCTGAAAATATAGAGAACATCAAATGGAGATGTGGGCCTGCAATTAGAGAGCAATGGCAAAGAGGAAAATATGAAACAAAGGCAACTCCAAACTCTTGACACTATGTGATCCAATGGCACTGGCCTCCTTGCTGTTCCTTGAAGAAGACAACCCATTTCCAGGCATTTTTGTTGGCTCTCCCCTCCATGCATTTCCCCTCATTTCTGCCTCCTGTCTTTTCTGACTTTCTCCAAGTCTCAAGGTCTTACTTTCTACAGGAAACCTTTTCTAATCAGCCGTAATTAATACTGATGCCATCCCTCTGGTGATTAGCACTAATTTATCCCATCTATCATTTGTAGGTTGTTTTCATGTCATTTCTTCCAAATGACAATGAGCTCCTCAGGATCAAGGACTGTCTTTTGCTTTTCTTTGTATCTCTAGGATTTAGCATGATGCTTGGCACAGTGCTTCTGGCTTGGAACTCCCCACTGGCTGCCAAAATTCATCCAGAGCTTAATGATTTAAAGCTTCCAGAGGCACAGCTGGTTTGTTTGCTCCTCAAGGCAGCTAGGTGGCGCCCTAGTTCAAAGAGCACTGGACCTAGAGTCAGGAAGACTCATCTTCCAGAATTCAAATCTGGCATCAGATGCATCCTAGCTGGGTGTGCCTTATTTTCCCCATTTGTCAAATGAGCTGGAGAAGGAAATGGCAAACCACTCTAGTGTCTTTGCCAAGAAATCCCAAATGGGGTCATCAAGTGTTGCCCATGACTTAAATGACTGAAAACAACAACTAAGTAAATATTGTTCCTTTCTCAAGCCAATTAATCAATCAACAAACATTGATCAATTGTCTACTAATGCCAGGCACTTTGCCATATGCTAACACAAGGGATATAAAAAGAGAAAAAAGTCAATCCCTACCCTCAAGGAGCTTACAATCAAAAAGTCAGCTGCACTTCACAAGGGGATCAAGGCATAGATCCATTTTATAGCTATTTTTAACACCTTCATTCTCATCATATAATTAAGGTCTGGGATTTCTGTGACTACCTAACTGAGGAGTATATGGGGTGATGGTGGAGGAACTAGGTTTTTCCTTTATACAAAATATATACAAAATAACTATAAAGTTGTTTTTTTTTTTAACCTTTATCCTCATCTCTGAATCAATACTGTGTATCAGTTCCAAGGCAGAAGAATGGTAAAATCTAGGCAATGGGGGTTAAGTGACTTGCCCAGGGTCACCTAGCTAGGAAGTATAAGATCACATTTGAACCCAGGATCTCTCATCTCTAGGCCTGGCTCTCTATCCACTGAGCCACTTAGCTGTCCCCAGTATGAAGTTATTTTGGGAGGTGAGCTGAGGTACTAGTGACCTGTGTATTTGCTTAGGTGAGTGTCCGAGACCTATTGCCTTAACTTGACCAGCTTGTGCAAATATTTAAGAGAGCCCTAAGTTCTATTGCTATTGGTTAAAGAGAGATTCAATTCATTAATGCATGTGTCTAATGCAGGAATATGTTTTACATGACTTAACATGTATAATGGGCATCCTATTTCTTGCCCCTTCAATGGGAGGAGGAGGGAGAGAATTAGGAACTGAAAATAAAAGTTAAAAATTTAACCAAAAAGAATAAAAATTCATTCATACAAGCATTTTTTCAACAAATATTGAAATGACACCTTCTGCATGCTACATGCTAAGACAGATATGAGTCCATTCCGCTTCTTACTTACCGAGGAGTTTCCCTCTTTGCCTCTATAGGACACCAGGCGGAGACTTCACAGGTCTTTTGGTGCTTGCAGGTATTGGGGAGAGCTCGGATCTTTGGGTTGTCACTGGTCAAATTGTATTTTCTACATTTTCCTGTTTGAACTCCTAGAAGAATGATACTATTGTAAAGTCATTGTTGGAAAGGGGAGAGCGGTGTGGTGTGATGGGAGTTTGATTTGAAACCAGGAGAGACCTGGGTTCAAATCCCACCTTTGACACTATTAGTTTGTGGATTTAACCATTCTAAGCCTTGATTTCTTCATCACTAAAATGTGGTGGCTACCTTACAGGATTGTTGCAAAGACTCAATGGAAATAATGTATCAATCAACAAACATTTATTAAATACATACTGTGTGCTAAAATCTGGAAATCCAAAGAAGAAAGGGGGAAAAAACTCAGTTTCTGTCCTCAAGGAGCTTACATTCCACTTTGGATCTGCCGTCCTGCCTGGTTTCAATTCCATAGAACAAGATGTCCCACATTTACACTGGATATTTGATGTCCCACCCTAGACCCTTGCTTGCCTACCTCCTTTTATGCACTGTCTCTCTCTTTAGATTGTAAGCTCCTGGAGAGCAGGGGATGTCGTTTTATTAGTTGTATCCCCAGCACTTAGTAGCGGGCCAAGCACATTATTATTGTTGCTCAGTCTTGTCTGACTCCCCATGACCTCATAGTGGGATTTTCTTGGCAGAGATACTGGAGTGGTTTGCCATTTCCTTCTCCAGTTAATTTTACAGATGGGGAAACTGAGGCACATAGGGTTAAGTGATTTACCCAGGGTCACACAGTCTGAGGCTGGATTTAAACTCACAAAGATGAGTCTTTCTGATTCCAAGCTCAGTGCTCTGCCCACTGCGCTAAGTAGCCACCTAGCACATAGTAGGTGCTTAATCAATTTTTTTTTTTGATTTTTTATGGAGTTTATTTACAAATGTGGAGAGGAAGAGGAAATAAGGAAATGAGAGAGACAGGATAAATACAATAAGATAAGTAATCTAACATACTAGGTAATTTGCTCAGATCCCCTAGTTTGATCCAGGCAGATCTAATTAGCCCTCAGCTAAGGGAGGTTCCGTCTTGAGCCCAATGCTGGAAAAGTCAGAAGGCTGAAGGCCGGGTGGGAAGGGCACCTGGATTCCAATGAAGCAAAAGCTTCAGTAACAGAGTCTCTATTGAAAAGGAAGTTCCTTAAGAGAAGTTCAGGAAGATTCAGTCTTTACACTCACCACATGTAGTTCTAAGGGAAAGATTTAAGAACAGTCTCACCAAGGTCTCAGGGTTCCAGCCAGATATCCTCCACGTCAAAGCAATGAACAAGAAGAGGTCCTTCAGATCCAAGACACGAAACAGAAGAACCCAGCTGACCTCACTGAACTCTCTTTTAAAAGGGGCTTCTTTTGCATCACTTCCTGTGCCTTCCTCCTAGTTTACATGTCCAATCACAACAGATGCTTTTCTTAGGACTGCCCAGGAGGCAGTCAGTAAATTCTGATTCTTCACTCACTCTAGCACACGTGGGTCACAGACCTCCCAACTTGTGAGTTAAGTGGAGTTGTTTACACTTTTGGTGATTAGATTTGAAAATGGACAAGGTAGATTTAATCTCATTATCACACTGCCACAACTGTGCTTGCATACTGGTCCCTAATCCTTACACCTTTTCACACTTTTTTCTCTTCATGAATTCTTTATGTCAACCAAATTGGATTTTTTTTTTCTTGAATTGAAGAGCCATGTCCTGCCATCATGTATTAAGCCATCACATATGCCTGGAATACTTTGCCTCCTCATCTCCATCTCTCAAAAATCTTTATCGTCCTTCAAGTCACAACCTATGTGCTACCCTAAATGAAGTTTTTCCTCATCCTACTGGCTTGGGTTCTTGAATTTTCTATGTAATACATTTATTTGTATACACATGGTATCCCAAGATGATGTAAAGCCCTTTGAGGGAAGCTTCTATTACATTTGTGATTTTTTTTATCCCCAACACTTAGCACAGTGTCTTGAACATCAAAAACACAAAGCATTTATAACATTGCTGAATTCACCATTTTAAGACATGGCTCATCTCATATTCAAAGATTTTATGACGTGGAAATGATATAGCATGTGGAAACTACAAGGGATCACCAAGAAAATCAGTTCCAACTGCCTCATTTTACAGATGAGAAATCCAAAGCCCAGAGAAATTATGGGACTTGTGGTGAAAGTAGGGTAGAAGGCATAGATATAACTGGAGCTGGGACTTGAATTTAGTCCTTCTGATAAGTTTGGTGTGTTGTTTTTTTTCACTGCACCAGGCTCTTTGTGAACAAAACTCACATTTGTAAAATCCGTAGGAGTATTTCCTTTCAGTTTTGGCCTATGTAGAGTTGAATTCTAGAACTATTAACAATTTTTAAACAGCAATCTTTCTACAGGCTTTTCTCAGGCCTCTTGATCATCTTTTAAAATGTTATTGACACTTTTTTTCTTTTTTACACATTATTTTTAGTTAGTACTGCTTTTGTACCTAATAGAATCCTCTCTTGTTCAATTGTTTTTAGTCATATCCAACTCTTTATGACCCCTTTGAAGTTTACTTAGCAAAGATAACTGGAATAGCTTGATATTTCCTTCTACAGCTCATTTTACAGATGAGGAAACCTTGCTTGTTATAAAGTCGTTAATCAAATGGCTGCTAAAAATATTAAATATATAGCCCAGAGCCAGGCACATTGTGGCCCTCCAGTAGACTTTCAGTCTGTTATGGACCCATGAATGAATACTCTTTGGGTCCAAATGAAGCTGTAAGGTTCCTGTTGGGTAGGACACTCAGAAAGGGGAACCAGGGACTAAGAGAAATGGGTTACAGGTTAAAGACTAATGGAAAGAGAGCATAAGGTGAGAATAAAGACACACACACAAAATTCCAGCATATGGTAGTCAGACAGCAAGCCTAAGCTCTAGTGGAAAAAAGCTCCATTGGAATGAAGCTCTGATGGTAAAGAGCTTAGCCCTTAGCCAACATACAGCTATTTTCATTGGGGCTGCAACAGTATAGGGCATTGATGAGCAAACTACGGCCCCTGGGCCAGATGCGGCCCTCTGAAATAGTCTATCTGGTTGGGCAATGTTATTCCTAATCTGACAAATACAATGAGTAGGATACAATACAATAAAACTTCGAAAGAGTTGTCTTAGAAACAGACTGACAGATGAGCCTTTCCTTTCCTTTGGCCCCCTCTTTAAAAAGTTTGCCCAACACTGGGGGGAAGGGAAAATGATAATTAGGAGTGGTCTGATACAGTAGCATTATGAGGTAATCATACAAACTGCCCAGATTCTAAGACAATAGGTAGAGCTAATGCATGATCAGGAGTTCATATGGCCTAAGTCATCTAAGTTTGTTTGATACTTGTTAATTGATTGTTATTGGTAAAATAAGGAGACTGAGATAACAGACCAGTCTTCCAGAGTGTATAGACTTAGGGAAGGGCTTGGAATCTGGCAAGGTTGAGGTTCAATTTAACTCAAGGTTACAGAAATCAATCATAAGCAACACAAGAGTCAGCTTTTTGGGCACCCTTAAAATAATATTAAGATTAATGTAGAGCTGGAATCCTACACCAACTATTTAACCTATTATTTCACCTAGATGCTATCATCTAACCCACATCTTTCCTTCTCTTCTACAAGAAAAGAATATAAGACTTTATCAAATACCCTCCCAAATTTCAGTAATCTATAGCTATGGCATTCTTTTGATTTCCCAGGCATAAAAGGAAATAAAGACCTTCTGGCATGGCTAGGTCTTAATGAAACCAAGCTGAAAACAACACTAGTCATCACTCGAATAACACTTTCTAAAACTTTTGTCAGCAATTAAAGTCAAGATCGTTAGCCAATGAAATCTGTAAACTCCATCCACTCCTTTTTGAAAATAAGACCATTCGTCCATTTCCAATGACATGGTACCCTCTCCTTCAAGGATTCCTAATAATGATTTACCTTTCACATGTCATTTCTATCAGAACCACAGAATACCACTCATGAAACTGTATAATGGCTCCTGAAAGGAAAAGCTTTTGCTAAAACCCAGTTTTCCTGAATTCTACCCTTGTAGAATTGTACTGTTACTTGAATTAGGCCTATGATGAAAAGACTATTATAATAAATAATAAACATTTAAATGAAATTCATCCTAATACCATGAAACCTCTTCTTATATTTGCTTTTCTTAGCATGTCGAGTTCTTTCTTTATGAGAGACTGTCTACTTTTCTATTTGTATTTCTAGAAATTAACATAGTGCTTTGTAAAGTGCTTAATAAATGTTTTTTCATTCATTCATTCATCTTCCATCTCACTCTAATACAGGGTTTCTAAACTTTTTATGTGTCAGAGACTCCCCACACAATTTGGTGATACTTATGAAACTCTTCTCAGGATAATGTTTTTAAATGCATAAAATACATAAGATTATAAAGGGAACTAATTGAAATACACTTATAAAAATATGAAAAAAAGTTCAAGAGCACCAGGTTAATAACTCCTATCAAGATACGCAGGCTAAAAAGATAAGGTAGGGTAGGAGCAGAAAAAAAGAAATTGTACATGAGATTTTAAAAATTCATTTCTTAAATGACAGTTAAAATAAAAACCTGCCTAAAGCCCCTCCTTTGGGCTTTGGGTGGGGAAGACCTAGCACCTTTGTTGTTGCGGGGCAGGGGTAGGGAAAAGGAAGGGGAACTAGTTGCTCTGAAGCTTTGGGGCTTGTTGGGGGTCAGGGCACACAGGGATAGAGGCAATAAAGGACTGAGACACTTAAAAAAAAGACAAAAATAAATAAAAACTCATCATCAATCTTTATGATATTGTTATTTGATGGTATTATTTCTAATATTTGACTGGCTCCAATTGTTTTGGTTTTTTTTCTGTTGATTAAGTTTTCTGAAGGATGGATGGCATTTTGCACAACATTTCAAAAATCAGACTTCAACTGTCATTGCTTGTGTCTTGGATTTGTGGCACAATATACAAACCATCGTCCACGCCTTTTTACAAAATAACAGTCCTTACAGCGCTTCTTTAGGACAACTTTTGTTTTGAACCCAAGAGTAGGCTGAAAGGATCTTAGCAGATAATGGGAAAGAAATGGATGAGTTATTGTTCTATACTTCATAGAATCAGCATCTAAGGAAACTGTATTTTGTCGCGATGAAAACAGAAACGCAGAGATCGAGGAAGGTTTAGCTGGATATCTGCTCACATGGAGAAGAGGACTGGTGATCATAACCATCATTTTCTTTACAAAGAGAGATGCCATGTTTTAGCCAAACCTGCGACAAGTTGCCCAAGAGCTGCTGAGAAACCGTCTTGCTCCTAGCTCCAGTAGCTTTGCCTTAATCAATTTTTATGGGGTTGAAGAGATATAATTTATGTAGACAGGCATATTTAGGACCTATTATCATGTCTCTCTCTGATTTCACTTTCTTGGATTGCCTTTTTGCTTTATAATATCAGTCCCTTGAGGGCAGACACTGCCTTTTTTTCTTTTTGACAGATTTTCCCAGTGTTTGGTACAATTTAGTAAGCCCTGAGGAATGTTGATTTGATTTGACATAGTAGATATAAAGTAACCTTAAAGGGAAAGGTCTGAAGGGAACCAGAAAAGGTCTCCAGCAGGAGATAACCCTTAGACTGTCTTTTTTTTTTTAACCCTTATTTTTTGTCTTAGTAACAACTCTAAGACAGAAGGGGCAAGAACTAGTTCACATGGAATTAAATGACTTGCCCAGGGTCACACACCTAGGAAGGATCTGGGGTCAAATTTGAACCCAGGACCTCCAATATCCAAGTCTGGTGCTCTATGCCCTGTGCTACCCAGCTCCCCGGGGTTAAGTCTTGAAGGAAGCTTGGGAACCTAACAAGTCAGGCAGGGATGCACAGCCATCCCTACATTTAGGGAACATGGCAGAGGTAAAGGATGAGAGATGGGAGAGGGAGCGTCATCTGTGAGAGGAACAGGAAGTAGGGAGAGGAAGGTTGTATGGAAGTAGGATGCCAGAATTTGTGGAAATGCATCGTAATATTTAAAACACTATAAAATGTTAGCTACGATGATTCATTTCCCACTCAGCTCCTCTGCCACTTGCACGTGTGGAGGACCTGGCGTTCTCGAAGGCTGTGCCAGTGGAGTCTAGTCTCTCCTTTTGATCTCTGCATCCTGAGCACTTAGACAGTGCATGGCACCTAGCAGGAGCTCACTACATCCTAGAGCAAATGAGCCATCCCTCCAGCAGAATGGAAGCTCCAGGAGAGCAGAAACTTTCATTTTTTGCTGGTTTTGAATCATCAGCATCTAGTAGAGAGTCTAGTTCAGAGTCGGTGTCAAATGGAATTGAAATGGAAACTACCTTAAAATAGGTTTTAAAATATGAGAAATATATGCAATAATCGATAGTTATAGTTATATGCGATATACAACTTAAAATACATAATACATAAAAATAAAATATAATGTTTTATTGTTGTTGCATTCAATTTATTTCATGGTTCTCTGATTATTTACATCAAGAGAGACATAAATTGGGCAACTGAGCCCTTGCCAAAACCACCCGCAACCCATATGGAGGTATGTTGTGGTTAGCTGAGCTGACCAAACCTGGATGGAACCAGGTTTGGAGGACCTTTCCCTGTGACTTCAGTACTGCTTCCTTTGGACAGCCATTTGTGCCAACCACCATGGAGTCCCTCTCAGAGTACATGCCCCACTTCCTGCCCCTTCATTCCATCTTGGAATCCTCCAGCCCTTCCTGCTAGGTCCAACACTAATACTAAATTAATCTTCCTCACAACAGGTACCAGGCACAAAATCCAAAGGGCAGAGAGATTCCTGCCCTTGGAAAGCAGCCGGCACACAGTAAGTGCATAATAAATGCTCGTCTGTCTGACCTATGGCTGGAGAGGGTCTCTAGAAGCTCTTTTACATAGATGGAAATGTCCCAATTGCATTGCCCTCCAGAAGCCTGAGAAGCCTTCTGACACCCTCAAGCGCTCCTTTATCACACTGAACTCGGACCCCTCACTCCCTCACTAGGCTCTTCAGGACAGGAAAGAGCATCTACCTTTGCTCAGCAGGCCTGTCCTCCCCTTCTGGCAGTCCTGATCAGAAGAACAGCAAGTCCAGTTGGTGGGATACTGTTGGGAAAACAAGACAAGAGGGCATAAGTGAAAGCTTGAACTGATCAGCCTACAAGGGAGGGGAAAACATGGAAGTTAGAGGCACAGATCTTTGGGTTCAAGTCTCATCAGCTCTGTGGCAAGTGTTAATTCTTCCATTACTTGGAAAATGGAGTTACTAACATTTGTCCAACCAACCTCACGGGGTTGAGAAAATATTTCACAAACTTCACACACACACACACACACACACACACACACACACACACACACACACACAAATCCTTACCTTCTACTTTAGTATCAGTTATAAGACAGAAAAGCAGCAAGGGGTTAAAAGACTTGCCCAGGGTCACACAGCTAGGAAGTATCTCAGACTAGATTTGAACTCAGATCCTTTTGATTCCAGGTCTCACCTGCTATCCACTGTCCTACCTAGCTGTCCCTCATAAACTTTATTTTTAAAAGTTTTTTAATTAAAAAAAAAGCCCCTACCTTCTGTCTTAGAATCAATACTGTGTATCGATTCCAAGGCAGAAGAGCCGTAAGGGTTAAGCAATGGGGGTTAAGTGACTTGCCCAGGGTCACTCAGCTAGGAGTGTCTGGGGCCAGACCTGAACCCAGGACCTCCCATCTCTGAGCCTGGCTCTCCATCCACTGAGCCCACCCAACTGCTCCCCTCACAAACTTTTAAAGGGCCATAGAAAGAGAATTACTTCTTAAAGATAGAGCTCTTCTGCCTAGTCATCTTCCCACACCCTTCCCCCTCCACCAGGACCAATGACCATGCCATGGAGGAATCCCACAGCCTATATCTTTAGGCTGTCTTTCAGACATCCTTCACTCTGCAGCACAGTCATAGGCTACCTTGCTGCCATGGGTGTACGCTCACTCCCCCAAGCCCGATTCCCAGTTCTGGACTCCAGAACACATCCATTGCGCCATTGACACTGGGATGGGCACGTCCATCTACTCTTCTGTCGCTCCACTCATCCGAGATGAAACTTCTGAAACCAATTCAGCAAACCTAATTTTTAGGGGAACTCTATACACGTGTGAATTCAGGATATGTGATTAGCCATCAAAAAAAAAAAAGGCAGAAAAATACATAAAATAAAAGACTTTCATTATGGGCTAACTCTACGCTAGTGGTTCCCAAACTTTTTTGGCCTGCTGCCCCCTTTCCAGAAAAAATATTACTTAGCCCCCTGGAAATTCATTTTTTTAAGATTTTAATAGCAATTAATAGGAAAGATCAATGCACCTGTGGCCATCACCGCTCTCATAGATCTCTGCAGCACCCACCAGGGGGCGGTGGCGCCCACTTTGGGAATCACTGGTCTACGTCATTTTCCCAAGCTGCAGGAAATCTCGCAGCGGTTTGCCTGATCATTCTCATTCTCACTCCAAGAAGTGTTAGTATGAATCATGACAGTGTTTCATGCCAGAAATTGACTCCTGCTTCAGCCTGTGTCCGTGTGTCCAAGCCAGGGCAGTGCTTCTCTTTGTCTCATTCATGCTATATAATTATTAATAATGGCCCCAAAAGGACGAGAGTAGTGATGCTGGGAGCTCTGTTAAGCCTAAGAAAAGTTGTGAAGTGCCTCAGTATGTTCGTATAAAAAATAGTTGGTAAAGAATAACTTCTGTGAAGGGTCTTGGAATGTATTGGTCACATAAAACAAGATCCTACCATATACCCCTCCTGGGCCACTACTGCCTAATATGTGTCATCTCCCCTTATCAGAATGGAAGTATTTGCAGCCTTAGCTGTGTGACTCTGGGCAAGTGATTTAACTGCTGTCTGCCTCAGTTTTCTCATCTGTAAAATAGAGATGATAATAGCCTTACCCTCCTAGGCTGCTTACGAGGATCAGAGGAGACAATCCTGTGGTTCTGATCTATGAACTTGCCGGGAGTTCTATTATTGATTAATCAAAATGGATCAGAGTTTCGTAAAACCCAGAAGACAATGGATTTCCAGTGTTCCGCCTACTTGTCTGTGGAGCCCTTTGTAGGTCGTGTGGTGCAATACAGATGGCAGTGATGGCTGCAGGCACCAGCACCTCCTCCGGGGAGGACAGAAGACAGAGCAGATCTCCCAGGCTCTTAGGAAAGGCTGTATAGGAGGTGCCTGGGACTGGGACTGAAGATAACTTTGGGATGGAGGAACCCTCAGGGGTCCTATTGTCATTCCTAAGTCAGTTGACCTTGAGTATCTACAAAAAGGCAGCTCAGAGAGAGAGTTGGCCTTGGAGCCAAGACCTGAGTTCAAGTGCTACCTCCAACACATAACCTGTTATGTCACTGACTCTGAGTCAGTCATTTAAATTCTTCACATATATATCCTGTAGTGATAGACTGTCCTCTGAGTCTAAACGTTTTGGGGAAAGTGGGGACCTGCATTGCTGAAAGGGATTTAGTTATGGGGGAGTTCCCTGTACCTGGGGAATCACAGGTTTAGCTCTTATTCCAATCCAATAAACATTTATTAAGTGCTTACTATCATTAATGTTGGACAGCTAGGTGGTACAGTGGATTGGGTGCCAGGCCTGGTATAGGAAGACTCCTCTTCCTGAGATCAAATGCTACTCAGATGTGTGACCCTAGGCAAGTCACTTAACCCCGTTTGCCTCAGTTTCCTCATCTGTCAAATAAGCTGGAGAAGGAAATTGCAAACAAGCTATGTGACACTGGGCAAGTCACTTAACCCTATTTGCCTCATTTTCCTCATCTATCAAATAAGCTGGAGAAGGAAGTGGCCAACTAGCTGTGTGACCCTGGGCAAGTCACTTAACTCTTCCTCAGTTTCCTCATCTGTCAAGTGAGCTGAAGAAGGAAATGGCAAACCACTCCAGTATCTCTGCCAAGAAAACCTCAAATGGAGTCATGAAGAGTCAGGCATGATTGAAACAACTGAATAACAAAGACCCCAAATGGGATTATCAAGGGCACTGGGCTAAGTGCTGGGGACACCATTAATAAGAAGAAAAATAGTTCCTGCCCTCCTTGAGTATCCAGAACACCCCATACCATCTTGAGTATTCATCTTACCACCTCCCCACAAGGAGATTTCCCTACACACACACACACACACACACACACACACACACACACACACACACACACACACACACACACATCCACCTTCTTCCTGGAAAGACACTCATCCTCTTCAAAGACCATGAAAGGTCATGTCTCTTTTGGTCCCAGCCTGCACCTTACCTATCTCTACTGGACACACCTGTGCAGGCTCCATCATTAGGTGCTTCCCCATCCCACCCCCCACCCCCACTCACAACCTCCATTACCTCAGGACAAATTCCCTGCGTCTGGCCTTCGGTGGTTAGAAAGTTAGTAATCACAAAGAATGAGTTTCCCTGAGGAAAAAAAGAACACTGGAATGTCAAATGTGGAGAATTTACTGATGTTCTAGGTTTGTTTTTTTTTATTGGTATTAAGCTTAATAATAGAAATTTTATTATTATCAATAAATAAAAACATATATTAAGCACCTACTATCTGTCAGATAGCAAATAGGTGGTGCCATAATGTTCAGAGCACCAGGCTTGGAGTCAGGCAGACTCATCTTTCTGAGTCCAAATCTGGCCTTAGACACTTACTAGTGGTATGACTCTGGACAAGTCACTTGACCCCGTTTGCTTTTGTTCCTTCACCTGAAGGAATTTCAAACCACTCTAGTATCTCTGCCAAGAAGAATCCAAATGGGGTCACAAAGAGTTGGACACATCTGAAACAACTGAACAATGACAACAATGAATGTGCCAGCTAATACGTTAAAGTATGGAAATACAAATGGAAAAAGGAAGAGGGCAACACATATGTGGGATGGGTAGTGTAAAGGGGTAAAAATAAAAGGTTGGACTAAAATATTTAAGAGTATGGTTGCCAGGAATTGACTACTCAATTCCAAATGATTTTTATGGTAATTTATTTACAAAAGGAGAGAGAGTGAAAGTAAGAAAATCAGAGAGAGGATAGGGTAAGTTGTCTAATCTAATACTCTAAGTATTTTGCTATTGCTCTTGGCTCAACCCAGGCAGGGCTAATTAGTCCTTAGCTAGAGGGGCCTCAGCCTTGAGCCAAGGGTTGAGGGCCCTTGATGAATAAAGCAAGAGCTTCGGCCACAAAGCCTCTCCCAAGAAGGGAGGCCTCTCCTGAAGCTAGTCCCTTCAGAAAAGCCAGGAAAGGAGTCAATCTTTTTCATTCACCCACGTGGTAGTTCTAAGGAGAAATAGAAAGCAGTCCAAGGTCCTTAGCCAGAGTTCCTGCAAGGTCCAGTTCGAGGTGAAAGAGCCTGTCCCAGGAAGTTCTGGCCACTTTTAAAGATCCTTCCTTTCGTCACTTCCTGTGCCTTCTTTCCATTTTACGTGTACCAATTACAGCTAAAGCCTTGCTTAGAACTGCCCAGGCAGTCAGTCAATTCTGATTCGTCTCCCACTATCACACACAGATAGGGTTACAGACCTCCCCCACTTAGGATAAGTGGGGTGTGTACACTTTTGGTGATTAAATCTAAAAATGGGCAGGGGGGAGAGTTAATCCCATCTTCACATTAGCTAGAGGAGAGGCATTTTGGTGAAAGAATTCACCCAGATGGCTAGCAGAGTTCTAGAGCAATCAATAATAATGTCCTTGGAGGGTGTTCTCAAGGCAAATTATTAAGCACAAACCTGGAAAAATGTGGACATCTTGGTGTAGAGAGAGACACAGCTGCGGCCAGCAGGACAGTCTCCAAAGTAGGAGCTGGAACCACTGAGGGACTGGGGTATGAGCCCAAAATGGAGGGGAGGGGATGGTCAACCCATAAGAAGGTTGGCATTGCACCCAAATGTGGGACTTCTTTCCAACAGCTCACATTAGAGCCCCACACTCCTCTACTTCATTTTAGTTCAGTCTTGGAGTCTGGAAGATGTGAGTTCAGATTTTACGTCAAACATTTAGTAGCTGTGTGACTGTGGGCAAGTTATTGGGTCTCCCTTAGGCTGTGGCAGTTAGAGGGCAGAGCGGATAGAGGGGATTAAGTTCACTGCCTCCCTCACATACTTACTAGCTAGCCTGAGGCAGCACTTTTCACCTTTCTCTACTTCATTTTTTAACCTTTGTCCAAAGGAGGCTCCTTGCATCGATGACCACAGGAGCAGTGTGAAACTGGTTACAATAAACGCCATCCTAGCCAGTGCCATTTTGAATTATTATTAGTCTGTGTAAGTCTTTAACCTAACTGTGCTCACCAAATGTTATGCAGGGGCTAATATTGTAATGCAAGAACCCTGCATTACATTACCCAACATGTTGACTGAAGGGCAAGAGGACATTACTAAACCAGCATTATAATTGGTGAGTCACAGGATGTTTAGCCCACTGGAGAATAAAAGTGACTTTGAGATTCAGTAATTAGAGGAAACTGATAGGGGCAGCTAGGTAGCACAATGGGTTGAGCCCCAAGCCCGGAGGACCTGGGTTCAAATCTGGCCTCAGACACTTAGCTGTGTGACCCTGGGCAGGCTGCCTAACTCTTGCTGCTCTTCTGTCTTAGAACTGATACTAAGACCGAAGGGTTGTTTTTTTGTTTTGTTTTTTAAAGAAGGAGACTGATAACATTTAGTTATTAGCATGTAGAATTGCCAGTTAGCTTTCCATGCCTACAAGTAGAACTATCCCTTTCCAATGGCATTGCTTCTCCTTTTCTTTTTCCTCCTGAGAGCCAGATACATGCATAGACCTCATTCTCTCTTTTGAATTCCTGGTGTGATGGCCAATGGCCATGAGGAAATGCTAACCAATAGTGATATTGATTTGGGTTCTAGAGGTTCATAGATTGAGATATGGTGAGAGTGAATATGAGAGAGAGAGAGAGAGAGAGAGAGAGAGAGAGAGAGAGAGAGAGAGAGAGAGAGAGAATATTCAGGGAACACCAACCCAAAGGTCCCTTGGAAAATTCCAGGGGTTGCTAGGAGGACTCCTTGGTGACTCATTGTTTGGGTCTTTGGGGGATGATGAACTTCTGCTTCCCGAGGTCAAGTACAGAAAGGAAGATATTGCTTTGGCATTCTACAGGGAATCCTTGTCCTTGGACAGTGGCTAGGGATAAGATACCAAATCCGTTACAGTAAGAAACAGCTTCTGGTTCAACTCTGTTTCTTCAGCCCTCTCTGTGGCATCATGGAACTGTTGAACTTCCAGTGGGAAGAAGGGATGGCTTGGCTCTTCCCATCTTGTCATCAAGATAACTGCTCTCTCGTGGCAGTTAGAATTTGGAGAGATGGAGGAGGGAATCCACAGGGTGAGTTGTACCTGAGTTGTACTTGTCTTTTTTGCTTTGTGTTTCCTTTCTTGACTAGGCAATTGAGCATTGACCTCATGAACCTTGTGGGTTCAAACCATCTGCATACATGCAATGACTCTGACTGCTATCAAGGGAGTTTTTATAGGAACGCCAGCCTCTGGACTAGCTTGTTGGAAAACATGGAATTTGAAGGGGATAGTATAAAGCTAAAGTGAAATGCTGAATCTCTAATTGGAAGTCTTGCATATTGCTTTAGGTAGGGTTTAAGTATCATCCTGTCAGAAGATTTTACTTGTCATTCAATTACTGAAACCTGGTCTGTTCATGAACTCTCATGAGTCTTTTATGTTTAGCATTTCTTCTGTGTGCAGGAATAAATTACTTGTCTCATATCTGATTTATATTACCTGTTGAGTATCTTTTTATTTTCCCTTTCTGGGAAGTCTCTAGACTTCAGACATAAGTAAAATCATCCCTGGGATATCAGAATAGAGGACTTAAATGAACCAAAGAGTATGAGAACAGTATGCCTAGCCTGCTCTCATGGAAGGCAGGGTCTCTGGTAAACTGAGTCCAAACCACATGTTTGAGAATAGATAATGGAATGAATAAACTTTATTTATTTATTTAAAACCTTTACCTTCTGTCTTAGAATCAATACTATGTATTGGTTCCAAGGCAGAAGAGCAATAGGGGCTAGGTAATGGGGTTAAGTGGCTTGTCCAGGGTCACCCAGCTAGGAAGTTTTTGAGACAAAATTCATCCTGACCCCAGGCCTAGTGCTCTCTCTACTATGTCAAGCTGCTTCTAAACTTTAAAGTCCTTAAGGACAGGGACTCAGACTCATTGCTTAGTACAATGCACTCATCTATAGTAGCCATGTGGCAAATGTTAGGAGAAGGAATGAATGAGACCACATGGCATTTTCTAAAGACCAGACTCTTCTCTTTTCAAGCAAGCCATATTTTCTTTTCCACTATATGTGTCTTTCTGAAAAATATGTAAATCCAACTTCTGCAAATTAAGTCATTTTCAGTTCACTCTATCTTAAAGGAAGTGGTAACGAGGAGAGTAAAATGAAAACCCTTTTGAAGGCAATTTATTGTCCCCTAATTGACCTTGTAGGTCTGATTGAGCATGGTAGTTCCTGTGCTTGTTTTTTCCTTTTTCAGTGACCTGTTTTTTTTAACCCTTTACCTTCCATCTTAGAATCAATACTGTGCATTGGTTCCAAGGCAGAAGGATGGTAAGGGCTAGGGAATGGGGGTCAAGTGACTTGCCCAGGGTCACACAGCTAGGAATGGGTTTTTCATGTAGACAATTTGAATGCTGTGGAGCACACTTGTATTCATTTCTTTGGTGAAGGCCTCCATACTTTGGTTTCTAGGTGGTTTGGGTAAACTTCAGATACTATCAAAAAGTCATTAAATTGTGAATCCCAGTGATAACTGGCACTAGGCCTATACTCCAAAGAGATCAAAGGAAAAAAAAGGGCCCATATGTACAAAAATATTCTTTTGTGAAGGCAAAGAACTGGGGGGGGGGGTGTCCATCAACTGGGGAATGGCTGAACAAATTGTAGAACATGCCTGTGATGGAATATTATTGAGATGTAAGAAATAATGAAAGCAGCAGTTTCAGAGAAACTTCGGAAGACCTATATATATGAACTGATGCGGAAGAAAGTGAGCAGAATAAGGACAATTTATTTAATAAGCAACAACGTGATAAGGACAAATCCTTTAGAAAGATCTAGGAACTCTGATGAATATAATGACCCTCCAGGATTCTGGAACACCCATGATGGGGAATGCCGACCACCTCTTGGTAGAGATGTGATAGACTCAGGGTACAGAATGAAACACACATTTTTGGACAAGGCCAACATGGAAATTTGCTTTGAGTGACTATGCATCTTGGATATAGGGTTTTGTTTTTTCTTTCTTGCCTTTCTTTTTCCAATGGGAGAGGCAGAGTAAAAGGGAGAGAATAATAAATGCTTGTTAAATGAAAAAAAAATCTTAAATTATTAAAAATCAACCCTCCCAATGATAAGAAAGTTAGCACCCAAAGACCTTTATTGTCATGCATTGGAATTCAGAGATTCTCACCTGCGAGGGAAAGGTGTAGTCTGCGATGTCCAACACTCTGGTCTTATTCCCTATGGTTACTTCTGCTACACCTTTAACTTTGGTGTGCACAGAACTGATAAGGGGATCCTTGCGTTGATACATTTTCTCACTCAACAAACCAAAGCTGAATGTGGCAAGAAGAAAGAACAAATAAGGCATTTTGCAGAGGTTTTTTAAAGTCCTTTGAACTAGTTGCCCGAGCCCTTTCTCAGCCTTAAAATTTGTGGGAAAAAGAGGAAGGGAAACGAGATTTCCAAGCTAAAGAAATGGAAATAAACTTTCTCTTGTCTCTGCCACCATCATAGGAACCAAAGGATGTGTGAAATGCAGTTCTTCTCATCCCTCCTATGTCGTAGAGTCCTTAGCAAACACCCCATGGAAAAGGGCTGGGGAAGAATATACAAAAGATTCAGCTTTAGAGGGGCAGCTGGGTAGCTCAGTGGATTGAGAGCTAGGCCTAGAGACGGGAGGTCCTAGGTTCAAATCTGGCCTCAGACACTTCCCAGCTGTGTGACCCTGGACAAGTCACTTGACCCCCATTGCCTACCCTTTTACCACTCTTCCACCTATAAGTCAACACACAGAAGTTAAGGGTTTAAAATTAAAAAAAAAAAAAAAAAAAAAAAAAAAAAAGATTCAGCTTTTGGGTGAGTGTCCCATTTGATGAGAAGAATTAGCCTTGCAGGCAGGGACACATATAGAAGGAGAGACAGTCGCTAAGTCCAACAACCAGGTTTGGATTGCCATCTCCTAGCATGGCGCTGGTCCTGGAAGGGACCTTGTTGGCCATGGAGTATTCCTCCTCAACTTCCCATTGGCCTCTTTCATTTATCTATCTATCTATCTATTTATTTGTTTGTTTGTTTGCTTGTCTATTCATTCATTCATTCATTCATTCATTCATTCATTCATTTATTTATTCAGCCATCCATCCATTTATTTATTTGTTTGTTTGTTTATACAAAAAGCCCCCACCTTCTGTCTTTAGGTCAATACTATGTAAAAAACATGGTAAGCAGTTCTGAGTAACTCACCACTGGCTGGAAACTTTCAGCCCACAGACAATGGCTGTACACCCCCCACGGAAAAGTTCAGAATCCTCTGACTTCCAGATTGGCTCTGTGTGTCCAAGAGAGAACTTCCTGTCCCCCCCGTTAACCCACCAACAGCAGAAGAGTAGTAAAGGCTAGGCAATGGGGGTCAAGTGACTTACCCAGGGTCACATAGGTAGAAAGTGGCTGAGGCTAGATTTGAACCCAGGACCTCCTGTCTCTAGGCCTGACTCTCAGTCCACTGAGCTACCCAGCTTCCCCCACCACTGGCCTCTTTTAAAGATGAGGAAACTGAAAATTAGAGATGGGGAGTGAGTTGGCCAAGATCACATGGGCAGTACACAGCAAAACTAGGATTTAATCTAAGGCCCTCTGACTCCATGATCTTTCCCCTATACCAAGGAAAGAAGGGAAATTCCCAAATGGTTAATTGTTCATTTTTCAGTGTGGGTTGGTTGTTTTTTGTTGTTTTTTTTTTAATTGGAGGAAGGCAAAAGGGAGGAGGGGCAAATCCAGGAAATTGAAGTCCTGCTTCTGATACTTAAAAATCAAGATCTCAGTTTACTCATCTGTAAAAGAAAGTAGTTGGACATCATCGTCTGTAAGGACCCTTGAAGCCCTAGATCATATGAATTATGACTAAACATGGTATTTGTTCATACATACTATCCATGAAACCATGACAAGGAAAATTGAGAGGATGCCTAGTTAGACCAAGAGACAACATAGCTCAGAGGAAAGAAGGCAAGATTTTTGACTCAGAAGACATGAGTTTAAACCCCATTTTTGCCACTGATTCTCCCTGTGAGCCTGTAAGACAACTAAATTCATCTCATTTTCCTTCTCTATAAAGTGTCCTCTAAGGTCCCTTTCAGCTCTAATTCTGGAACAATAATATTTCATTTGATAAATATTTATTTTATTCCTTACTCTGTGTGAAGGGAAAAATACAAAGACAACTGAGGCACAGTCCTTGCCCTCAAAGAGCGTATAAGTTTATTTATTTTATTTTTAATTGATTAAGTTGTTTATTTATAACATTAAAATTCCCAGGTATCTCTCTCCCTCCCCACACTATAGGAGGCATCATTTGACAAAAAGATATATGCATATATGAAACTGTGTCTTATTTATTTCTATTTGTCACTTTTCTCTTTGAAGGTGGACATACACAAGTTATTCTGTTGTTGCATATAATGTTCTCTCTCTTTCTCTCTGTCTCTCTTTCACCTTCTGTCTTAGTATCATTTCTAAGACAGAAGAGCAGCAAGGACTAGGCCATTAGGGTTAAGTGACCTACCCAGGGTCACACAATTAAGAAGTGTCTGAGACCAGATTTGAACCCAGGTCCTCCTGCCTCGAGACCTGGTGCTCTATATCCACTGTGCTACCCAGCTTCTCCTATATAATATTCTGTTAGTTCTGCTCATTTCACTCTTCGTAGTTTATAAAGGCAATAAAGATTTAAATTTTTTATATATGCAACTAATGATTTATAGTTACATCTGATTAAATATCATATGAATGGTACAGCCAGCAAAGAGGTATCATGGAATAATGCAGAGAGTCCCCAACTGGGAGTTGGACAATCAGAGTCTTGGGTAGGTCATTTCGTATTTCCTGGCCATCAGTGTCATCCATGGTAAGATTAGAAGACAGAACTAGAAAAGATCTTAGATATTATGTAATCCAACTTCTTTATTTTACAAAGGAGGAAACTGAGTCTCAGAGAAGTTAAATGCCTTGTATAAGGTCATCCAGGTCAAAAACAGTTGTAGAATGATCTCTGTGGCCTCCTCCCAGATCTCCCATTCCAAGAAAACTACTGAGAGCTCAAGGGCTTCCAGCTGTCAATCTAGGTCAGTGATTCCCAAAGTGGGCGCCACCGCCCCCTGGTGGGTGCTGCAGTGATCCAGGGGAGTGGTGATGGCCACAGGTGCATTTATCTTTCCTATTAATTGCTATTAAAATTAAAAAAATGAATTTCCAGGAGGCTAAGTAATATTTTTTCTGGAAAGGGGGTGGTAGGCCAAAAAAGTTTGGGAACCACTGGTCTAGGTAGAAGTTTAATGAGCCCACTCCCGGAGGAACGTTACAAAGGGACCCTTTCCATCCCCATTTCAGAGCATGCTTGGGTTTTCTGTTTCTTGTCAACTTATTGCATGATGATGGAAGGCCTTTTAGTTGGCTTTTGAGTCAGACTTGAATGTACATACAAAAGATATAAAAAGGCAGCTAGCTGGTACAGGGGATGGAATGCAGGGCCTGGAGTCACAAAGACCCAACTTTGTGAGTTCAAATCTTGCCTTAGACACTTACTAGCTGTGTGACCCTAGGCAAGTCACGTTACCTCTTCCTGCCTCAGTTTCCTTAACTGTCAAATGAGCTGGAGAAAGAAATGGCAAACCACTCTAGTATTTTTGCCAAGAAAACCCCAAACAGTCTGACAGAGTCAGAAACAACTGAAACAATACAAAAGATATTAATGAGGCAAAGACTTGTTGCTTCCACTGCCAACAGGAATCCTGGACAGTGCAGGCAGGTCCCTCTCACCCCTTAAACTTAGAAGATGGGGAGAGGAAACAGTAAGGCTATGAACCAAGATAGAGTTTGGAAAGCGGATCAGTGGGGGATGAGATTGGAGAGATGGAATGGGGCCAAGTGAGCTACATGCTACTCCAAAAAAACCCCAACCAACCAAACAACTAAGTCAGGACATTAGACTTATCACCTGGAAATGAGGACAGTCACCATAGCGACCCACTTCAGAGTTCCATATTGGGCATTGTGGACCTGAGCCACTTCCACAGAGCTCTGTTTGCACCTTAAATGGTCCCAGTGCCAGCACTCTGACAGTGTCTCTGACTCTCCCCTCTGGCAGCAGTGTGTCTTTTTGCTTTTTGCAGTGTGTCCACCTGTTGGGTGCCACTTCCCAAAAGCAGAACAAACGCCAAAGAAAAAGGATTCTCTTGATTTCCAAGATATTTATCTGTTTTAGTTAATGAACAACACAAAAGCAGAATGAAAGCAGCTTTTAGATCTATTTCTCAGTTGCCACTTTAATGTCTCTTTACTAAGGAATATGGTTGTTTTTGTTTTTTTTTTTAAAAAGGCCTTCCCTTCTGTCTTAGAATCAATACTGTATATTAGTTCCAAGGCAGAAAAGCAGTAAGGATTAGGCAATGGGGGTTAAGAGACTTGCCCAGGGTCACACAGCTAGGGTGAATATGGTGCCATATTTGAACCCAGGTCCTCCTATCTCCAGGCCTGCCATTCTATCCCCTGAGTCAACTAGCTTAGACCAATACTTTTTAAAAAATTAATATATATAAAGGGGGCAGCTGGGTAGCTCAGTGGATTGAGAGCCAGGCCTAAATATGAGAGACCCAAGGTTCAGATCTGACCTCAGACACTTCCCAGCTGTATGACCCTGGGCAAGTCACTTGACCCCCATTGCTTACCCTTACCACTCTTCTGCCTTGGAGCCAATACACAGTATTGACTCTAAGACGGAAGGTAACAGTTTAAAAAAAATTAATATATAAAGCATTGGAAGGTCAATGAAGAGCACATATCAAGCATTTGTTCTTAAGCTCTTCCACTGAACTGATATTTTCTGATTGTGTTAAAAATTCTCTGTTCAATAACACTCAATGGCTCCCAATTGTCTCCAAATCCTCAGCTTGGCATTCAATGCCAACCATATTCTAATACCAACATGCCTAGTCATGATATATACAGATCTCAGCAAAGCCTTTGACAAAAATTTTTCGTGCTGTCCTTGAGGAAAAGTGGAAGACATATTTGTTAGATAGTAATAGAGAAAGGTGCCCTTTCTCCTGATCGAGGCAAATCCTTCTCCTTGCTCAAGTTTTCCCATTCCATCTTGTCTTCTGTCATCTCTACCCTCCCTCTTATCTTTCAGCTCTTCCTGCCTCTACTGACTACAAACATATCCAAGTGTCCAAAACTCTTTACTCAATCCATCTGTCTCCACACTAGCTATCTTCCCGTACCTCTTCCCTTTTGTGGCTAACCTCCTTGAGAAGGTTGGCCATAATTTCTGCCTCTACTTGCTTTCCTCCCACTCTCTTAATGCTCTACAATCTGGCTCCTTGATTCAGAAGGGATCCAGATTCCTTCCTGAATTTAGCTTAGTCTTCTATTACTTCAGTGAGATAATATTTGTAAATCACTTAGCAAAATGTCTGGCCTATATTAGATGTTTACTAAAGGAGGCAACTGGGTGGCACAATGTATAGAGCACTGGGCTTGAAATCAGGTAGACCAGAGTTCAAATCCAGCTTTAGCTGGTGTGTGACTCTGGACATGTCATTAATCTCTATTTGCCTCAGTTCCCTTAACTATAAAATGGGGATAATAATAGCACCTACCTTTCAGGGTTAATGTAAGGAGCAAATGAAATAACATTTGTAAAGGACTTAGTACAGAGCCCGATACATATATGTATAATAATGCTCATTACCTTGCCCCTTAAACGCTTATTCCCATTCTCATTACAAAAACCGACTAGACCTTTAGTAAAAAGGAAACCATGTTTCAGGAAAACCTGAGAAGACTTTTATGAACTGATGCAAAGCAAAGTGAACAGAACCAGATACTTGTGCACAGTAACAGGAATATTGTACAGTGATCAACTGTGAAAGACTTCGCTCTTCTGATCAATCCAATGATCCAAGACAATTCCAAAGAATATTCAGGATGAAAATGCTCTCCCTCTCCAGAGAGAGAACTGAGTGCACATTGAAGCAGATTTTTTTTTTTACTTTCCTTAAGTTTCTTATTTTTGTTGTTGTTGCTGTTTGCAATATGGCTAATGTGGAAATATGTTTTTCATGACTTCACACATATAATTGATATATTTTTTGCTTTCATAATGGGTGGGGGACAAGCAGGAGAAAGAGAGAGAATGTGGAAATCAAATTTTAAAAAATGAATGTTAAAATTAAATAATAAGTAACTAAGGATTTCTGAGTAAGACGTTACTTTCTTTCTTTCTTTTTCTTTTTTTTTTGGGGGGGGCATTGATTGAGCCCTGATAAGGTTTTTCTCTCAAATGAGATCAATGGCTTCAGACTAGGACACTCTACTAATATCATTTCTTAATTATAAGAAATTTAAGGCCATCCAAATGGAGGAAAGCAGATCAGTTCCCACAGAACTTCTCAGGCAACCCACCCCCCCAAACTCCCTCAAAACAACTAGTTAAATAATGACCGAGAAACCACTGAGAAATAAGAGTAAATATTTTCTTCCATTCTATAAATATACATAAAGTCAACCAGAAGCCCTCAGGCAATAAAGGGGACCTCTAGCAAAGCAGTGTTGATATAATCTGGTAGACAGACCACAGATGAGTCAGAGACATCTATAGCCTGTAAATGCTTTATCAGGGAGAGAGCAAGCTCAGGGAGCCCCTGAAACCCTCAGGGTGGTTGGAAACCTCATCAGGGTCCTTAGAAGTCCTCTGGAGTAGTAGTGAGAAGTGTAGACTGAGGCACCCCAGGACAATGCAGTTCTGAGATGCCATTAGAGGGTTTGGAAGACCAGGGAAGGGATGGGAGTGGAGCCCATAACAGTGACCCAGGGGACAGGACAAGACCTAAACAAAAAATATATAGTCATACAACCAAGAATAATTTATGTTCTACCTCTCGATGTAGTCCCATTGTGGTGGTGGTGGGGGGTGCTGGGAGAGGGGAGAGGGGGAGGTTAAACTGGATCTTCAGGAGAAGAGGAGACTTCCAAGCTTTTTTTTTTTAAACCCTCACCTTCCGACTTGGAGTCAATACTGTGTATTGGCTCCAAGGCAGAAGAGTGGTAAGGGTGAGCAATGGGAGTCAAGTGACTTGCCCAGGGTCACACAGCTGAGAAGTGGCTTCCAAGCATTTTTTTTTAAACCCTTGTACTTCGGTGTATTGTCTTATAGATGGAAGATTGGTAAGGGTGGGCAATGGGGGTCAAGTGACTTGCCCAGGGTCACACAGCTGGGAAGTGGCTGAGGCCGGGTTTGAACCCAGGACCTCCTGTCTCTAGGCCTGACTCTCACTCCACTGAGCTACCCAGCTGCCCCCTGGCTTCCAAGCATTTTTAATGAAAAGACTAACCATGCCCTTTTCCTTTATTTGTCTCACACTGCCCTGGGAAATTAAGAGAAAGATATATTCTTTTTGTTTGTTTGTTTTTTAAGGAGCATCGGGAAAGCCTTTGTTTTTTAAATTTATTTTAAAAAATATTTTTAATATTTTTATTCATTCAACAATTAATTGCTATTATTTGCTCTTCTGCCCAGAATGCACTCTGTTCTCTTGGAATCAGCTTTTTCCCAATGTTCGGCTCAGCTATGCTCTCTCTCCCATGTCTCTTTCTTGATACTTCCATTTCTCTCCAAATTACCTTGTATTTACTTATCTGGAAACATTATATCTCTTCTATTATTCCCTTTCACACACTCCCAACCAGCCTTCTTGCTGTTCTTTACATGGCACTCAATATCCCACCTTCAGACCTTTGCAATATCCCTCCTCGCCTCCACCTCTTGGAATCCCGAGTTTCAGCTCTCCTTCTCTGTCAGATCTCTCCAACTCCTTCCCTCATTACCTTGAAAACATTTGACGTGGCCACAAATAATAACTAGCTTTGATGTTGACATTTAAGGGATATGAAGCACTTTACAGATATTCTTATTTGATTCTCACCACAATCTTGGGAGGTAAGTGCTGTTAGGATCCCCCATTTCACAGAGGCAAAATCTGGGGCTGAAGGATATTAAGTGACTTGCCCAGGGTCACATAGCTAGTGACTGAGGCTAGATTGGAACTCAGGTCTTCCTGACTCCAAGTCTACGATATCACCTAAATACCTCTATTCCCAGTGCCTCCTTCTTTCATTACTTTGAATACATTTCACATAGCCACTAATAATAACTAGCTTTTATGTCTCTAGCCTAGTAAATATAACAATGAAATATTATTTTATAGGTGAGAAAATTTGGGTCGGATGAGTTAAAATTGCTATCTAGATGTGAGTTCCCTGAAGTTGGGATTTTTTTTTTCATGTTGGTCTTTGTCTCCCTAGTATCTAGCACATAGTAGGCAATGAATAAATGTTATTGATTGAAAAAAAATTGTCATCTAGGGGGCAGCTGGGTAGCTCAGTGGATTGAGAGCCAGGCCTAGAGACAGGAGGTCTTATGTTCAAATCTGGCCTCAGACACTTCCCAGCTGTGTGACCCTGGGCAAGTCACTTGACCCCCATTGCCTAGCCTTAGCACTCTTCTACCCTAGAACCAATACACAGTATTGACTCTAAGATGGAAGGTAAGGGTTTAAAAAAAATTGCCATCTAACTTATATTTCATTCATGCATTCATTCACTCAAGTATTTACTGAATATCTCCTCATGCCCAGCATTATATATAGAAGAAAAAGGATACAAAGTCAATCAGTAAGACTTTATCAAATGCCCACTATGTGCCAGACACCAGGGGGGTCTCCAAAGTCAACCACTCCATCACGCCAACTTCTAGAGGAGCCTAAGGAGAGGGATGGCATTGTGGAACGGGGTAGTCAATGACCCCGGCTGGGCAAGTGAGATGTGAGCTAGGCTTTGGATGATGGGTCGGATTTGGATAAGAGAAGAGAAAGGCATTAAAGGAGGGGGTAACTGGGTGAACAAAAGGCAGGAATGTCCATGGAGGGAGATACGATGGTGAGGATTAGATGTGTGGCCGCGGCAGAGGAAGATAAGGCCGAAGGAGGGGGTCAGGGAATTGCCACGAAGAAAACGAGGGATGGTCTCAGACTTACCCAATGTAGACGATGATAGCCACTGAAATGACCCACTTGAGAGTCCCATACCAGACATTCTGAATTTCAACCACTTTCTCAGTCTTGATACTGAACAGACTATTCGAATAGCACCAGTCCTTCTGGCATTTCAGTGCCGTTAGGAGGGAGGGTACCTTGGCTTTCTCCATTGGCAGCGATGCTCTCTGGGCAATGCTGTCTTCTCCGGTGCTGTCTGAGTTCAAATGGCAGAGACACTGTGAATGCTCAAGAAGTTTCTCTTTTGATTTTGAAGAGAGCTTTCAGTTTTGCATAATCAGGAATAACACCTGGTAGGGCTCAAGATTTATTTAGAGATAATTCTTCTGCGACCCTTTGGCCTGATCTATGAATGCCCTTCATTGGCTTCTCCACATTCTGTACACAAAGAAAAGAATTTGTTCTTGGGGTCATCTGTTGACTCCACTAAACTTCTACGTGTACCCTCGTCCTGATGAGTGCATGAAAATGCATTCATTAATCACTTAATATTTGCTGGACGTTCTGCTAAATGTTGGGAATACAAATACAAGCAATCAAGACTCTACCTGCTCTCATGGAGCCTACATTCTAATGGCGAAAACAATATCTGAAGGGAAACTAGAAAGGGCTTTGGCTACACTCATGATAGAATGGCGTGGAAATTCCTAGAGTGGCATGTATGATGGCCTAGTTCTGAGCAAGTTAAGGTAAAAGCTTACCTCTTGAAGGCAGGTGAGTGGCTCAGTGGATAGGGCACCAAGCCTGGAGGTGGGAAGTCCTGAGTTCAAATCTGGCCTGAGGGGCAGCTGGGTAGCTCAGTGGATTGAGAGCCAGGCCTGAAGACAGGAGGTCCCAGGTTCAAATCTGACTTCAGACACTTCCTAGCAGTGTGACCCTGGGCAAGTCACTTAACCCCCATTGCCTGGCCCTTACCATTCTTCTGCCTTGGAACCTATACATAGTATTGATTCTAAGACAGAAGGTAAGGGTTTAAAAAAAATCTGGCTTCAGACACTTCCTAACTATGTGACCCTAGGCAAGTCACTTAACCCCAATTGCCTAGCCTTTGATGTTCTTCTGCCTTGGAATAATACTTAGAATCTATTCTAAGATAGAAGGTAAGAGTGAAAAAAAAAAGAAAGCTCACCTATCAGAACTCAGGGTCACAGGTGAAATGTGTGGACTCCCCCTCAGATGGAGGAGGATGAGGAGGATATATCTATATCTATATCTATATCTATATCTATATCTATATCTATATCTATATCTATATCTATATCTATATCTATATCTATATCTATATCTATATCTA
>NC_058130.1:754751065-754763917 GCF_016433145.1 Gracilinanus agilis
CCTTTCTATATAGTCTTCTCATCTATCTATCTATTATATATATATATATGTCTATAGATAATAGATAGATAGATGAGAAGACTATATAGAAAGGATCTCATCTATCTATCTATTATATATATATGTCTAGATATAGACATATATATATAATAGATAGATAGATGAGAAGACTATATAGAAAGGAGGAAACAAGTATTTATTAAGCATCTCCTTACTATATACCAGGTACTGTGCTAAGTGTTTTTTAAGAATATCATCATTTGAACCTCACAACAACCCTGGGAGATAGATAATATTATTATTCCCATTTTGCAGTTGAAGAAACTGAGGCAAATAGAGGGGAAATGATTTGCCCAAGGTCACACAGCTAGAAGTCCCTGGAGGTTGAAAGATCTCAACTTGTCCTTCAAAATCATCTAGCATTGAACCAACCTAGTCGTAGATGGAACATTCTTAGATTTCAGTAAAGCATTTGGCGGTGTCTTTCATGCCACCCTTGGTGGATGAGAGGGAAAGATGTGCTCTGACGGGCAGCATGATCTAGTCAAGTCAGGCCTGGTTCAAAGTTTAGAACTAATAGAGAGTGATTGGGAATTGGTCAAAGGTCAGCCTGGAGGAAGGTCTCTAGTAAAGTGCCTTAGGGATCAGCCTGGCCCATGATTTTTGGCATTGGTATCAATGACTTGGATGAAGCCACAGAACAGATATTCATCAAACGTTCAAGTGGAATTAAGTTGGGAGGGCTAGCTAGCGTATTAGATCATGGAGGGGTAAACCACCATCCCATGGCCAAATTCAGCTTATGTAAGCTGTAAAAAAATAGTCAGTAGGCTGGATTGGGGGCAGAGGCTGGAGCATGCTGACTTCTGTGTCAGATGATTGAGTCAGGACGCCAGGAGATCCCAATAAGGTAGAATAATGTGCCCATTCTGATGAAGGAAAATTTAATAGGGATCCATGGAAAGTTATATTGGAACCTGAGGTCCAAAAAAATCAACTTTACAAGAATAGGCCTAGATAGGCAACAACAACTCCTCTAGAAAAGATATCGAGCTTTTAGTGGGGTTCTGGAGTCCATGATGGGATATGACAGACAAAAAAGGTGAAATGCTCCATGAGAAGGTGATCATCATCCATTCCCTTGAATTCTGCCCTGTTCAGACTACGACAAAGACACACAGAGGAGAGAGATAGAAAGACAGATAGAAATACACAACAGAGACACACACAGAGAAACGGAGACAGAGAGAGATAGACAGAAATAGATAGAAATAGGCACATAAACTCAGAGATGGATATTGAGAGTGATGGATGTGAGAGAGATAGATGGGAAGGATGGTTGGGTTAGAGAGGAATAGGTGGGCAATAAATGGATAGAGAGATGTATGAGAGAGAAATGGATGGATAAAGAAAGAGGAAAAGAGAGAAGAAGAGAGAGAAAGAGAATATTTATTAAGAATTTATGGTAGGGGGGCAGCTGGGTAGTTCAGTGGATTGAGAGTCAGGCCTAGAGACAGGAGGTCCTAGGTTCAAATCTGGCCTCAGATACTTCCCAGCTGTGTGACCCTAGGCAAGTCACTTGACCCCCATTGCCCACCCTTACCAATCTTCCACCTAGGAGCCAATACACAGAAGTTAAGGGTTTAAAAAAAATTAAAAAAAAAAAAGAATTTATGGTAGGGGTAGTTGGTAGCTCAGTGGCTTGAGAGCCAGGCCTAGAGATGGGAGATCCTGGGTTCAAAATCTGGTCTCAAACACATCCTAGACTTGTGATCCTGGGTAAGTCACTAGATCCTCATTGTCTAGCCCTTCCTGCTTTTCTGCCTTGGAAACAATACTTAGTATTGATTCTAAGATGGAAAGTAAGGATTTTTTTTAACTGCTTACTGGGGCAGCTAGGTGACTCAGTAGATAGCTTTAGGCCTGGAGATAGGAGATCCTGGGTTCAAATATGCCCCCAAGACACTTCCTAGCTGTGTGACCCTCAGCAAGTCACTTAACTGTTTGCCTAAGTTTCCTCATCTGTCAAATAAGCCAGAGAAGAAAATCACAAACCATTCTAGTATCTTTGCCAAGAAAACCCCAAATGGAGTCATGAAGGGTTGACACAATTTAAAAAACAACTGAAAAAATGACAACAAAAAGAAAATAAATACCAGATAAATTCAGGATGGAAGACATTAGCAACAGAGGCTAGAAAGTGTAGGCTTCTTCAAAAAGGTATCATTTGAGCTTAATGTTGTAGGAA
This sequence comes from Gracilinanus agilis, assembly GCF_016433145.1. NCBI lineage: Eukaryota > Metazoa > Chordata > Mammalia > Didelphimorphia > Didelphidae > Gracilinanus > Gracilinanus agilis. The sequence continues at coordinate 754,753,314 of NC_058130.1, forward strand.
GCTGGAGATTCTAAGAAGTAGAGGTTAGGGAGAAGTATATTTCATGAATGGGAGACAACCTCTGCAATGGCGCCAAGATGGAATGTTTTATATGGGAAACAGCAAGGAGGTCGTTTGGCTGGCTCTGTAATAAATCTGAAAAGTTAGACCAGAGACAGATTTTGAAGCTAATATTGAGGTTTCAAGCATGGATGACTTAGTGAATGGAAATGTCAACATCAGAAATAGAGAAGAGAAGAGGAAGAGTTCATCTCTGGTATAAAGATGTTGAGTTTTGTTTTGGGGGCGGGGAATAGCTTGTGTTGTTGACTCCAGGGTTGGCAAACTAAATTTTTTTTTTTAACCATTACCTTCCGTCTTGAAGTCAATACTGTGTATTGGCTCCAAGGCAGAAGAGTGGTAAGGGTGGGCAATGGGGGTCAAGTGACTTGCCCAGGGTCACACAGCTGGGAAGTGTCTGAGGTCAGATTTGAACCTAGGACCTTCCATCTCTAGTCCTGACTCTCAATCCACTGAGCTACCCAGCTGCCCCCCTAAACTTTTAATTAAAAAAAATTTTTAACTACATCTAGAAACCATTTTAACATTTGTTTTCTGACATTTTGCAATACAGTTTCTCTCTTTCTCCCTCTCCCTCTCCCCCTCCCCAGAGAGTAAATAATCTGATATCAATTATACAGTGGTCATACAATGCATTCTTCCTATGCCCCTCATACAGTGAAAGAAGACACATCATATATACAACAAAAAACTCATGAAGGAAATTAAGGCATGCTTTGATCTACAATCTGACTCCAACAGTTCCTTCTACGGCGGTGGATAGCATTTTTCATCATGAATCCCTTGGGATTGTCTTGGCTCCTTGCATTGCTGAAAATAGTTAAGTTCCACACAGTTGCTCATTGCATATGATGGCTGTTACACTGCACAACATTCTCCTGGTTCTGCTCACTTCACTGTTTCACTTCACATAAGTCTTTCCAGGTTTTTCTGAAATCATCCAGCTCATCATTTCTTATGTCACAATAGTATTCCATCACAACCATATACCACAACTTTGTTCAGACAGGGTGTCCAGGGCTAGGTGGCCCAGTGGTTAGAGTGCCAGGCCTAGAGTCAAAAAGATTCATCTTGTGTGTCCTCCCTCCTATATATAAGTAATGTTGCCACTCCCTCTGAGAGACATACTTTCTTTTGTTATTAAAGCAGTGGGAATGGACTGCTCTACAATCCACACAACCAGTCAATATCTGATGAACTAAGGCAGTGATTCCCAAAGTGGGTGCTACTGCTCCCTGGTGGGTGCTGCAGCGATCCAGGGGTGCCATAATGGCCACACTTTTTTTGTATTACATTCTATTCTGAATTCAATAAATAGTTTCATAATTTCTAGAGGGAGCTAAGTAATATTTTTTCTGGAAAGGGGGTGGTAGGCCAAAAAAAGTTTGGGAACCCCTGCTCTACATTCACGCAGCCATTCCATTGGTTCGGAACCTCATCATCTCTCATTTAGACTCTTGTGATTGTCTTCTAATTGACATCTTTACCTCAAGTTTCTTGCCTCGCCAATACTCACAGCTGTCAGTGCTTTAGGAAGTGAAACACAGGTGTGACCTGCTGGGTGGCGCAGTGGATAGAGCACTGGAGTCAGGAAGATTCATCTTCAAGAGTTCGAATTCAGCCTCAGATACTTTTGAGCTCCGCAATCCTGGGCAAATCCCTTAATCTTGTTTGCTTCAGTTTCCTTATCTGTCAAATGAGCTGAAGAAGAAAATGACAAACCATTCCAGAATCTCTGCCAAGAAAACCTCAAAGAGGGTCACAACTGAACAAGTGACCTTGTCCCTCCCCTATAAATTAAACTATAGAGGATCCCTCTTTCTTCTGGAATCAAAAATAAACTCCTGTGTTTGGCATTTAAAGCCCTTCATAACCTGGCTTCTTCCCGTCTCTCCAATCTCCTTACATATTGCCATCTTCCATTTCCTTGATAATCCAGATACACTGGCCCACTCCCAGTTCTGTCACTTACTATAGTGCCTGACACATGATAGACACTTAATAAATTTTATTGATTGATTGAATTCCTCAAACACAACAATCCATCTCCTGACTCTACATCTCTGGCTGTGCCTCATGCCTGTTATGCCTTCTCTTCTCACTCCTCAACACTGCCCCTTAGTGTCCTTTGCTTCTTTCAAGGGTCAGCTCAAGTGCCACCTTGTAGGAGGTAATAGGAGGACTTGCCCCATGCCCCCAGCTGCTAGGGTCTTCCTCTCTGAGATTACCTTCCATCTACTCTGTATGTATCTCGTACCTCTCTAAGTATATTCCATCTCCTCCATTAGAAAATGAGCTTTATATGGTCAGGAGCCTGAGTTCAAATCCCAGTTTTGCCATTGAGGAGAATTAATTTTAACATTATATTGATGTCAGTTTTTAATATTCAAAAAGACATCTTGACAGTATAAACTTCTCCCTCCTCATTCCTTTATAGTCTGAGGAATATTATATTCCTGGTGTTAAGGCATTTGTACTTTTAATCAATTTGGGTTGGGCTTTACCTTGAGAATCTGAGTTCTGTCTACCATATAAATAGAACTAACTAGGGCTGACCGGGACTACCGAAAGTGACTGGACTGCCTTTATCTTTTTTTTTTTTTTACCCTTAACTTCTGTGTATTGGCTCCTAGGTGGAAGAGTGGTAAGGGTGAGCAAATGGGGGTCAAGTGACTTGCCCAGGGTCACACAGCTGGGAAGTGTCTGAGGCCAGATTTGAACCTAGGACCTCCCGTCTCTAGGCCTGACTCTCAATCCACTGAGCTACCCAGCTGCCCCTGCCTTTATCTTTTAATTATGTTTTGGGGGGGGGGCCTATTGGATTTGTTGTTGAAGCTAACCAGAATGGAGTCAGTTTTCTTGCTTAGATGACCAGAGATGGCTGGAGCCTCAAGACCAAGTCTTGCTCCTTACATAACCCCACTCTTTTCCCTTCTGAGTCCATAAAAATCTTTCTGTCAATTTTCTCAGTGGATAGCCATGTACTCAAGTATATGGTATGGCCCAGGCTCACTCCATCCTCCCAATCACAATTAAAGACAGAGTTTGATTTATTTCAGAACTGGACCCCACTGATTCCTCATCTGTAAAATGAGGAGTTTGGATGAGATGTCTCCCGAGGTCCTTTGCATCTCCAAATCTATGACCTTGTGACTTGGGCATGCCAAGATCTATCACAGCTCATCTTAGTTATTCAACTTCTTAGTGACTTAGAAAACAGGAAATCACAGGTGACAATGAAGCAGAAGGCAATCTAGTCAAAACCCACAATACCACTTTACAATAAAAAGTCAGTAAGCCAATAAAGTCACCTTGGGGTAAGGAGGAAACTATTCATGAGCATCCAAAAGTGCTGAATTTTCAGAACTTCAAATGAAAAAAGGAGGGTTGGGAAACTTATCAGTTGTCTTTATATGCCCAGTGTCCTATAAACAGTACCATCTATATCTATATCTATATCTATATCTATGTCTATGTCTATGTCTATGTCTATGTCTATGACTATGTCTATGTCTATGTCTATGTCTGTCTATGTCTATGTCTGTCTGTGTCTATATCTATGTCTATGTCTATGTCTATGTCTATGTCTATGTCCATGTCTATGTCCATGTCTATGTCCATATCTATATATTAGTCTTTTAATCAATTAAAAATTTAATTAGATGAAGATGAGATTACACCCTCATAGAAAACAGGTTTCCCTTAAATCTTCTACAGGTGAAACACCCTTGGATATGAAGGCCTTAAGATCTTAAGGTCCGTCTCCATCCTCAATCTACCATCCTTTGATGATACCCAGAGTAGCAATATTATTCCTAAACATGGCAGTAGCAACTGACTGGATTAGTCTTGCTAGGATCTGATAGGAACAGATGACACTCCCCAACCATAAAGTCTCAGAGATTTAGAGTTGGAAAGGGCTCCCAGAGACTATTTAATTCAATACAATCTAACAGCCAAGTGATCATTTACACTGCCCCAAACATATCTACTAAGGGAAGATACATTACTTTCTTTTTTTTTAAACCCTTAACTTCTTTCTTAGAATCAATACTGAATATCCATTTTAATGCAGAAGAACAGTAAGGCTTAAGCAATTGACATTAGGTGAGTTGCCCAGGATCACACAGCAAGGAAGTATCTGAGGCCAGATTTGAACCCAGGACCTTTGGTCTCACTTTATTCACTGAACTATCTTGCTGCCCCAGATACATTACTTTCTGAGAAAGGCTGTGACACTTTTGGGGCTCTAACTGGTAAGAAGATTTTCCTGACTTCAACTCTAAATTTTCCTCTTTTCAAACTCCACCTATTGTTGCTAGTTCTATTTCCTGGGGCCAGGCAGAACAAGACTAATTTTTTTAAAATTTGGCAAATTTTCAAGTGGAGCAGCTAAGTAGAACATCAGATAGAGCACCAAACCTGGAGTCAGGAAAACATTAGTTCAAATGTGACCTTGGATACTTCCTTGCTATGTGACCTGGGCAAGTCACATAACCCTGCTTGCCTCAGTTTCCTCATCTGTCAAATAAGCTGGAAAAACAAATGGTAAACCACTCGAGTATCTCTGCCAACAGAACCCCAAATGAGTTGGACGTGACTGAAATGACTCTACAAACCTTTCAAGTACTTGAAGGCAGCTGTAGTGTCCTAAACTCTTCCTGCCTCTCATTAAGAACATTTAAAAGGAAAGTGACAGTCAAATACATTCCATAAGACTACTGTGGTCTGGTGTGTGTTGTTTGGACGAGAGAGGGCACAGACTAGAGGCACAGTGACCAATTAGGAGAATACTACAATACCCTGGCCAAGAGTTAGCGAAGCCTTGAATCAGGATAGTAGCAATGGGAGGGGATAGGAAGGGGGACAGATACAAGAAATATTTTAGAGGTGAAATCTCTAGGACTTAGAAAATGGATGTGGGGGCCATATAGGGGGAAGAAGGGAAAGTCAAAGAAAACTCTGAGGTTTTAAGATTGGATGACTATGAGGATGGCATTCCCATAACCAGAAAATAGAAGATTGGGAGGAAAAGCAGATTTAAGGGAAAAGGTGTTGAGTCTGATTTTGGATATGGAAAGTGTGAGGTGTTGGCTGGGCATCCATATGGAGATGTCTGGGAGACACTCATCAAAGCTTAACCATTATTTCTTCTCCATGATTGTGGAGGATAACCTCCTGACTCATTTCTTCCAAAACAACAACAAAATCTAGGGTATATGGTGGTTGGTTGTTTGGTTGGTTGGCTGGTTGTCATCCTTTGTACTTGAAGAGGACCAAAACGAAATCATTATGTTGGGGGTTAACGTACAGTGGGTCTGACTGTGGCCGATCAGACCAATATGGGCTCAAAAGGTTCTACTCTAGGTTGGGGACAAATAGCCCATGTAGAGTGCGCACATCTAGCATTTATATAATACTTTAAGGTTAGCAAAATACTTTACTAATATTACCTCAGTTGATTCTTGCAATGGCCTGTGATTATTACTGTTATTTTTACAATGTCCTTCCTGTCTACCTTTTTGGCTTGAGCTTGTATTTTTCTTACAGAGATTATTCCAATGATCTCTTCAATCTCCTGCCTATGTAAACATTTAATTGACTCTCGCTTTGTGTTAGTTTTCTCATCTGTAAAATGAGGATAATAATATGTGTCTTGTCTACCTCATTGGGTCATTGTGAAAGAAGTGCTTTCTAAAGATAAATGTCATTGGAGATCAGCAACAGAAATTCTCCAGATCTTGAATACTAGAACCCTTGCAGTGGTTCCCAAACTTTTTTGACCTACCACCCCCTTTCCAGAAAAAATAATACTTAGCGCCCTGGAAATTAATGTTTTTTAAATTTTAATAGCAATTAATAGGAAAGATAAATGTACCTATGGCCATCACTGCCCCCCTGGATTGCTGCAGCACCCACCAGGGGGCAGTGGCACCCGCTTTGGGAATCACTGCCTTAGAGTAATGTTTGTCTCTTGAGATGCTGACCTCTGATGACCAGCTATGTATGAGTCACTGAAAAGAACTATAACAGAATAACCTTCTATACTGATAAAGTGGGAAATAAATTTTCTCCCAAATCATCTTCCCTGCACTACCTACTCTCTCCTCTTTTCTTTATCTTTATCTCTTGGTGAACCAATTACACTATTCCTTTTCTCTTGAGTTCTTGGTTCCTTTATCATATTTCTGATCTTGCCCTGCCAAATTTCAACCTTGGATCACTCTCCACATCCACTACCTCGACTCTTATACCTGTCCTAGTGAACAAAGACCAAATAAATCACACAACTATTCTGTCTGGGTCCACTACAAATTTATGCTCTATAGCCTCCACTACTCACTTCTGCTAGGCAATCCTGTTATATCTCTCATCAAGTCACTATTCCACTCTCCACAATGATTCTTCCAAACCTTTTCATTCCTCCCCAACACACACTCTTTGGTCCAGTGACACTGGCCTCCTGGCTATTCCACAGACTAGATCTTCTGTCTCTCAGTTCTGGTCATTTTCTCTGCTTGTCTGCATGAGAATGCCTGGAATGCTCTTCCTCCTCATCTCTGTCTACTGGCTTCTCTGGCTTCCTTCAAGTCCCAATTAAAATCCCATCATCTAAAGGAAGTCTTTCCCAACCCCTCTTCATTCTCGTGCCTTCTCTCTTTAATTATTTCCCAGTTATCTGGTATATAACTGGTGTGTACATATTTGGTTGCTTGTTGTCTCCCTCTGCCCCCACCATTAGCTTTTGACCTCCTTAAACACAAGGACTGTCTTTTGGTTCTTTATTTGTACTTCTACTCTTAACACAGTGCCTAGCACATAGTCCTTAATAAATGTTCATTAACTGACTGAGTTTATGTATATATAAAAATGTAAAAGCAATTTATTATATATTTATAGAGAATTACAATTATCAATATATTCTATAAATAAATGTATGTATATGTTATATAATAAAATATACTTGTATATTATATGCATATATTACATATAAGAAAACGTGTGTGTATATGTAGGTATATATTCACAGACAACACAATTCTATATGTGCATATAATATATATGCTAGATAATAAAATATGTATACACACCTAGATGTACATGTATAGACACACTATAAATACATATTATATGTACATATTATATATGAAATATGTATATATACATGTTACTTGTATATATTAGATCACAAAATACATGTGTATACATAGGTGTGCATTCATAGACATAAACAATTCTATATGTACACATAATATGTATATGTTATATAATAAAATATGTGTACAAACTGTAATAGGCATAGACTTTAAAAGTAGAAAAGCAGACTGCCAAACCCAGTTTCCCTAACTTGTTTGGCCCCCGTCTATTGTCCATTCCTGACTCCTACTCACCCTTCTGAACCCAGATACAATACGAGTTAACTCCCCAGATTTTACCATAAGAATACCTAGATGTATATTATACACATACTTTATACATACATGTAATAGGTATATATTATATAAAATAAAACATGTATGCATACATAGACATATATACAATGTTTTTATATACACATCGCATATATATTATTTATAATTAAATATATACAGAGATGGATATATGTAGACACAATGTTTATATATGTATATATACATAGATGTGTTTGTATGGACAGATATGATTTTAAGTTAAATATGTTTCCATATGGTCTTCACTACAATGATCCAGGATCTGTTTCATGAACTTTTACCCAGAAACATTTCATAGGGTCATAGATTTAGAGCTGAAAGGAACTCAGAAAACCATGAAGTCCAGCTCCCTCATTTTACAAATGAGGAAACTGAGACCCAGAAGAGTTAAGAGACTTTCCAAGGGGGAAGCTGGGTAGCTCAGTGGATTGAGAGCCAGGAGGTGCTAGGTTCAAATCTGGCCTCAGACACTTCCCACCTATGTGACCCTGGGCAAGTCACTTGACCCCCATTGCCTACCCTGACCACGGTAAGGGAGCCAATTGCTGCCTTGGAGCCAATACACAGTATTGACTCCAAGATGGAAGATGAGGGACTTAAAAACAAAATAAAAAAAAACAACGAAAACAAAAACGAGGAGGGTGAGGTTGCAGTGAATGCTTCTTGTGCCCCAAATCAGAATGTCAAAGCAGACCCTGAACATTTGGACCAGAGTGCATTTTTCTCTGTATCCTTTATAGTACTTGGCACATCTACAGGAGAGGAAGAAGCCAATTAGAAAAATGGAGGGATGCTACTGATGGGAGAAACCGCTCACCATTCTCCATGACTTGACCTGCTGGTACATTTCCCAGCTTGGTTGACTGTGGATTCAACTTGAAGTATCTGTAATGTTGTCACAGAGGGCAGAGCCCTCAAGAACCCAGGAAAACCTCCAGCAGTGAGCCCTGAGCTCCTGAAATTTAGAGGAAACTTGGACTGCAACAGTTCCCTCCCTTCTAGGATGCAAAAGCACTGAGTTACTAATGAGGAGCCTAGCAAGAACAGTTCGATTAGGGAACAGCAAAGTGGCTCAGCAGATTGAGAGCCAGGCCTAAAGACAGGAGGTCTGGATTCAAATCTGACATCAGACACTTCCTAGCTGTGTGACCCTGGGCAAGTCACTTGACCCCATTGCCTAGCCCTTACCACACTTCTGCCTCGAAACTAATATACAGTATTGATTCTAAGATGGAAGGTGAGGGTTAAAAAAAAAGTAATTAGTTTAGATTATTTTTTCTCATTATTATATTTAATTTATTTATTATAGATTTTAGCATATTTTTAATTATAATAATTGCTTAAAATTAAGAAGCTGCTAGTTTTCAGGAGTTGTTAATTATCTGTGAACTGCTCTAGTAACTCATTTCTTCTTTGTTGTATACCATGTAGGTGCCTATTTAGGGACATATCTTCCCTGTTAGAAGGTAAGCTCCTTGAGGGCAGGGATCTTGATACTTTTATGATGCGTCCCTAGCACTCAGCCCAGTACTGAGCTTAATGACTTCTAGTATTATTTGCACGAATGGCTCGATTACATAGGAATGACGTATCATTTTGCATGAATGACTTAAAGATGTGGTTACTTTGGCTTGCTCCCGGCTTGGCTGCCAGCTCTTGCTGCAGTCATTTCCTCCCTCTGAGGGGGGCACAGAGCAGGAATTCATAGCGTGAGATGGATGGACCCAAGAATAAATGAGTCCTAAGAACGGTTTGTTCCTAGAGACGGTATTTCATCGTCTCTAGGAACAAACCGTTCTTAGGTAATAAAGAACCAGACAACAACAGCATATATGTCTTAGCAATGCAGTCATTTAAAAATATAAATGATGTCCCATTTAAAATCTATATGCAACACATTTTTTCAGCAAATACTCCCTATCCATTCCCAAGAATATACTTGTTATATTCTATAATATATATAAATGGCAGTACTATCCCATTAAAGCAATGCACTGATTTTTTTTAGTAGGAAAATAATAGAGTATATTTTCACTTTTCCATTTTGGCAGTGTGGTTCAATACCCAAGTTTTAATTCAGAGCAACACCAACTGAACACCAATAAGTTATCTCAAGATGAGTATGGCACTTAATAGCATCCATCTCCTGCTTCTCCATTTTTTGTATTATTATTATTTTTAACTCTACCCTTCTGTCCTAGAATCAATACTGTGAATTGGCTCCAAGGCAAAAGAGTAGTAAAGGGGGTTAGTGACCAGGCAATGGGGGTTAAGTGACTTGATCAGGATCACATAGTTAGGAAGTGTCTAGGGTCAGATTTGAACCCAGGTCCTCCCATCTCTAGTCCTGGCTCTCAATCCACTGAGCCACCCAGCTGCCCCCTCCCAAATACATTTTAATACGGTTCTGCATGAGCCTCCTCTTAGACTCATCTGGAGAAGTGGAAAGTTGGCTTCAGAGACAGAAAGAGCAGGCTAGGGAAATGGGGGAGGGAGGGAAGGAGAGAGGGAGGGAGCGCTCTTTATGCACTTTTTATCTAGTTAAGAGATATAGTCAGTGTCCCACCAGACGTTCCTAACAGTCCTAGATACTACCAGGACCCCATTCAGTTTGTACTCAACTGTTTGCACGTTGGCTCCCATTAGCTGGGAGCTCCTTGACAGCAAGGACCATCCTTTTGCCTTTCTTTGTATGCACAGTGGCTGGTGCATAGTAGGTGCTTAATAAATGCTTGTTCACTGATTGACCTGATGTCTGATTGACCAAAGAATTGGGGAAGTTTTGAAGAGAAATTAATCTAAGGGGAAGATAGAGTTGTTTTTGACATACTGCAGTAGAGGTGTCCAAGAGGTAACTGTGGATATAGAACTGGACTTCCAGGGAGAGATTAGGGATATATGTGTACACATATACATTTATATGTGCATGTATGTGTGTACATGTGTGTATTCATGGGTGTACATGCAAATTTGTATGTTTCTACATATACACCTAAAAATACCTATCTCATCTTTGAAGAGAGACTTGAGAGAAGAAAAGGAAAGAAAAGAGGAGAGGAGAGGAAAGGAGAGGAGAGGAGAGGAGAGGAGAGG
>NC_058130.1:754764236-754778490 GCF_016433145.1 Gracilinanus agilis
AGAGAAGAGAAGAGAAGAGAAGAGAAGAGAAGAGAAGAGAAGAGAAGAGAAGAGAGGAGAGGAGAGGAGAGGAGAGGAGAAGAGAGGAGAGGAGAGGAGAGGAGAGGAGAGAAAGGGAAGAGTTATAGGGTGCTGGCTTCTCATTTAATTCTTCCTATAACTAGGTGGTAGATTAGTCCACATGGAGCTAGTGCAGGATGGTGGGGGATGTTGGAAACCCTTCCCCACCCACCTGCCTTTCTGCTCACTCCCCAACCATCCCTGTAAGCATTCAGTCCCCCATGCTGGTCCTTCTCCCTCTCTCTTCCGGCTGTTGGGGCTGCTCTTTCCTGAGCTAAGTCTGAGTTCACCTAACAAAAGGAAAAAAAGTTCAAACCAAAGGAAATGATTTTTTTTCATCTTCTATAAGACTTTCTACTTTTGGTTAGCCAACAACAGCAAATCTGCGAGGGCTAGAATCCTCCAGAGGTGTTTCTTCTCAGCCACCTCAACCTCTTCCTTTGTGAAAGCCCATGAAGGACACTCTCACACTTTTTGAAACAGATAAATAGGTCCTAATTTTACTAATCATCAGCTCAGATAATGGGATTCATCTGCTCTGTGGTTCTTCATTGCTTACAGAACTAAATTCAAACTTCCCCCAATCTGGTCCAATCTGCCTCCGACTTCATTTAAATGCAGGTGTCCCTTCCACTTTTCAGGGTTAAAACTGTGAAAATCCACATAAAGCATGCCAGAGAAGTCTGGACCAAAATAGGAAGGTTTTGGTGACTTCAAGGGGAATCCTTCCATTATATTGATGCCAGAAGGAACAAACAGAGACCACCTTGCCTCATTGGAGGTCTCTTCCTGAAGAGGCTTTATGATCCCTTGGGAATGCTGTAAAAGGAATTCTTAGTCAAATACAGTTTGGACTAGATTTCTGAGCATAAAGTGGTCAGAAAGAACTAACCAGAAAGGGCCAAGTATTCAAGTTCATGACGGCCTGGAGTAGAGAATGGGTACATAATAGTTTTCAATCTATTAATTAATAAGCATTAATTAAGTACTGTTATATTGAATCTCTGGGAGCTTGAAGTTCATCCAATGATTGACAGATAAGTCAGTTGGATAGAATGTTCCCAGGGAAGCATGCGAGAGTCAGGAGGGGCAGTTGAGAACCCTGAGCAGAAGTTCTGGGTCTTGGACCTGTCCTGAGGCTAGAGATCGGTGGATCCCGGTCTTGGAGTGAGAAGGTGCAAACATCTCTCTGCAAGCTCTTCCTGTCCTTGATATACCATTATCAACCTGTACTTGACCACCACCTCGGTGTCTACCGTCCCTAGATATTAGGAGTTTCATCATCTAGATATCTAGGCTTCCCAGGGCCCGGGAGGGATCCGGGAAGTGGGCAGGAGACGAAGAAGAGGGTGGAAAGGGTGGATCTATCTCAATTGTTAGGCGTAAGATCTACAGAAGAAGAAGCTGAAGATTTCCCAGCAGTTTGCCTATTCTGGTTTAGTCCTGGCCAGGCTGAACCAGAGGGAAGCTAACATTGATTCTTCATTTGCCAACAGTGAGAGTTTCATTAGTAACCATTAAAGTAGGGTCTCCTATACCTCAGTCCTTTACCTTATCCTTCTTGTTAAATATATAAAGTTTAAAGTACCTTCCTAAATCGGTTTCAAAGCTTGTTTTGGGAAGGGAGTCAACGCAGTCAGAATATCATCCTTATCCCAGCTGAAGAGCCCAAATTAATAATATCAATTAACCCCAGGTGGGTCCTGAAGGGATAAACCACTTTGACCTGAAGGATCCTGCCTGGCAACGGTTATAAAGGAGAAGTGCCATCTTATCCTCTCTGTACATCATTTCTACTACCTCAAATAAATACAAGTGACCTCCTTTAAATATAACAGTACCTACCATTTGTAAGTCAAAAGACATAAATTAAATAAGCCCTACCCCCAAGAGATTTACATTAAAATTTTGGATTAGCAAGTACCACATTTGTTATTCAGAATATGTCTGACTCTTCATGACTCCATGGACAAGTCCATGGGATTTTCTTGGAAAAGATAATGGAGTGGTTTGCCATGTTCTTCTTTGTTGGGTCCCCATTTTACAGATGAGAACCTGAGATAAATAGTGGCTAGGTAACTTGCCTGGGTTCATAGAGTAAGGGTCTGAGAATGGATTTGAACTCAGGTTTTCTCTACCCCAATCTGGAAGAATCTATCGACAGTACCACCTAGTTACCCTTATGTTATCTCATTTTATCCTCTGTAAGAGCAGAATTTCAAGCATAAAACCTTTAGAATGTTGGGAAACTGGCTTGATTGACATGGACCAAGCCTTCCTATCTCCCTGAAATCCCAGATCAAAAGCCTTTAGTTCAGGTTCCTTCTTCCCAAGATGCCTTGCTTTCTTCCAATGACAGTCCATGTCAATCAAGCCAGATTCCCAACATTTTAAAGGTTTTATGCTTAAAATTCTGCTCTTACACCTCACAACAACCCTGGGAGGTAGGTGCTATCATTATCTATCTTACAGATGAGAAAACTGAGGCAAACAGAGATTAAGTGACTTGCCCAGGGTCACACAGCTAAAAAGCACCTGAGGCTGGATTTGAACTTGCTGACTCCAGGTTTGGCACTCCATCCACAGCACCATCTAACTATACCAAAACCAACCAACCAAACAAACAAACAAACAAAAAAACCCTAGTAATATCTGGTTCTTTGTGACTCTGTGACAGTAGCTTGGCAAAGATATTAGGATACTTTACCATTTCCTTCTTCAGCATGTCCTCATTTTTACAGATGAGGAACTGGGGCAAATAGTGGTTAAATGAGTTGCCCAAGGTCACATAGTAAGTGTCTGAGGCCAGATTTGAACTCAGATCTTCCTGATTCCAAGCCTGGTATCATGCCACATATAAAATACATATCTAAAAAAGGTAATTTTGGGGGAAACACTAATTACTGGTGATGGGGATCAGGAAAGGCCTCATGTAGGAGGTGGTACTTGAGCTGAGCTCCAAATATTTTAAGAACCATACCATGGAAGAGAGATTCAACATCTGCTTTGGGATTGATATTAAAGAGAGTACTTTCTAGGGGCAGCTGGGTAGCTCAGTGCATAGAGGGCCAGGCTTGGAGACGGGAGGTCCCAAGTTCAAATCCGGCTTCAGACACTTCCTGGCTGTGTGACCCCCAGTGCCTAGCTCTTACCACTCTTCCGTCTTGGAACTAATATTTAGTATTGATTCTGAGACAGAAAGTAGGGGTTAAAATAATAAAGAAAGAACAAAGAAAAAACTTTCTAACAGAGCTTTCCAAAAGTTCAACAGGCTGCCCAGGGAAGGAATGAAACTGGCATCAATATGATGGAAGGATTCCCCTTGAAGTCACTAAAGCCTTCCTATTTTGGTCCAGAACAGGGATTTCATTGGCACTGGGAGCTCTGGATGAGGACACTCCCCATAGACACAATATACATGTTGTGCTAAGTACATTATAGATATTATCTCATTTGATCCTCACCCTGGAAGGTAGTAGGTGCTATCATTATCCCATTTTACAGGGGAATAAACTGAGGCAGATAAAGGGTGACATGCCTAAGGCCATAAGCTGGTAGGTATCTGAGGTCAGATTTGAGCTCAAAGTCCTCCTGATTCTTGCCCTGAAGGTAAATGACTTGCCCAGTGTCATACACCTCAGCCACTTACAAGATGTATGACCCTGGGCAAGTCCCCTAATAACCCTGTTTGCCTCAGTTTCTTCTTACGTAAAATGGGCTGGGGAAGGAAATGGCGAACCACTTCAGTATTTTTGCCAAGAAAACCCCAAAGTGGGTCACAAAGAACTGGACACATGACTAAAAACCTGCTGAATAGCCACATCTTCCTGACTATAAACCCAGTGTTCTATTTACTGTATGGCAGACACTGGGGGTTCCTAATAGCCCTTCATAACCATTGCTAATTCTAAATGGAGCCTCAATTTCTAGGCAGTGGATATCCTTCATTGGCTTGGCCCTTCCTGTGTAGATAGTCAGGCCAAACCGAGTCATGGATCTCTTCCAGAAGATCCTCTGATTCTCTAAGATCTTTCAAGTTCATCAACAGTGTCTAGCAATTACATTTACCAGGTTCCTCTGCGCCCCCACCTCCAGTTCCCTGTGATGTCATTTCTCTTGGCCTGGTGACTTGAATTCACTGAGGATAGCTAGATGCTGTCTTCTCATTCATGGAGGGTTTCCATTTCTAGATGATCCCTTTTGTCCTGCCATTCCCAGGTTAAAAGTTTGGGGAGAGCTAGTTTGAAAGAATTCAGAAATGGAAAAGTGGGATCCCGTAGTTTAGAAATCTCTTGAGGAATCCGTCACATCCAAGTGAATTCAGAGATGAAAAGTCAAAGAGATAAATACTGTTCCAACCAGGAGGAGCAGAAGAGAAGGCTGTCATCAGAATGCCCAAGTGACAAACTCACATTTTTAAAACTTGTATAGAAAAGGTGCAATCAAGGGCAGGTAAAAGAGGGAAACAATCACAAGATCGACTTAGTTCTGTATAAATCACATCAAATGCAATGAATGATGGACTCTAAGCCACATAGGAATGGAAAAGAGAAATTTATCCGAATAGTGCAAGATACTGTTTGTTGTTATTTAGTCGTGTCCAACTCTTGATGACCCCATTTGAGGTTTTCTTGGCAAAGATACTGGACTGGTTTGCCACTTCCTTCTCCATATCAGTTCACAGACAAGGAAACTGAGGCAAACAAGGTTAAGTGACTTGCTTAGGGTCCCACAGCCAAGAAGTATCTGAGGCTAGATTTGAACTCAGATCTTCCTGACTTCGGTGTGGTGCAGGAGATAGCATCACCTGAGAAGAATTCTTGGCAAGGACTGTGGTATCTATTTATGCGGAAGCAGCCAGTTTCATGAGAACAGAGGCACTCTGGTCATTCTTTATTTCAGAACTTTGATTCTGTTGACTGACTCAGTCTCTCCACATGGGCCAGCTGCTCAAGAGCTGGTTCCTGAGAGAAAGTTTCAGATGCCATCTTCTGGAGAGGGGCAGAACTGAAGATGTAAGCAACAGCAGTGAGCTCTTATGGTACCAGGAACTACAGATTAGCAGGAAGAGGATCTGGGGGACCACTCCATCTCCTGGGAGCTAGGAGGTGGGAAGCTGAGAATGACAAATGCTGCCTGAGGGAACTTCAAAGTAGTGCATATAAAGGAGCTTTGGACTTAGAGGAGTAAGCCTTATTCTCTCCCTTTTCTGGAATCTCACCCAGAATATCACTATGAATCCTAGAGATGCTTTGAAAGGACACGGGCCTCTCATTGGGTGGAAGGTATCTCCTCCTTCTCCTTAATGGGGTCAGATGGGAATCCTTCCTGTTTTTAACTTATAAATAGACAAAATGATCATGTTTTGAGCCTTATAAGTCTCAGAGTTTATAAGGGAGAGCTGTTGACTATTTTTGTAGAATGCCCCAAATTGACATTCTTGGATTTTGCCTGGGTGGGCACAATGAACCAGAGAAGTGAATTATTGACAAGCTTGAGTGGATCCAGAGGAGAGCAGCCAGGACAATGAGGGAGCTAGGAACCATCACACACATAATGGCTGATATTACTGGAAAACACTGAGTGTGCGGAATGGAAACTTAACAAGGACATGATGACTGATTTCAAATAATTAAATTATTTAGGGTTATCATGGAGAAGAATGA
The DNA here is from genome assembly GCF_016433145.1 of Gracilinanus agilis. Classification (NCBI taxonomy): domain Eukaryota; kingdom Metazoa; phylum Chordata; class Mammalia; order Didelphimorphia; family Didelphidae; genus Gracilinanus; species Gracilinanus agilis. The sequence continues at coordinate 754,769,963 of NC_058130.1, forward strand.
GTAGATTTGTTCTGAGTTGCTTCAGAGGACAGAATAAGGACCAAAAGATATAAGTAACAGAAGGCAGATTTTGTAAAAATATGGGGAAATCCTTTCTAAAAAATGAAAACTGTCTTAGTAATGGAATAGAATAGAATGCCTGATGGGTTACTGAGCTTTCCATCACTGAAGAATATTCAAGTGGGGTTTGGATTTCCATATATTTGGGATCTGGTAGAAGTAATTCCTATGGAAAGCAAGTTTGACCAAAAAAAAAGAAAATCCAAGGATGCTTTCATTGAAAAGATCCTACAAATCTATGATAATCATTTATAGGGTGGGGAGGCAGTACAATATGGTGGAACAAAGGACCTTGTCTTGGGGTAAGTAGGCTGGAAATTGACTTCTTAATCTTATCTTTCTACAGGGTATCTCCCATGCCTGCATCGTTCCTTCTCCTCACCTCCATCTCTTGGAATCCTTCTAGGTCCTGTCAAGGCTCAGCTCAAGTGTTACCTCCAAAAAGAGTCCTTTCCTCATTCCCCCAGTCATCAGTCCTTCGTTCACTCCTAATCCCCTAGTTGCTTTGTATTTATTTATCTAAATGTCGCTAGGGCAGCCAGAGCCGTGTGACCCTAGGCAAGTCACTTAACTTCTGTATGTCTTAGTTTCCTCATCTGTAAAATGGGAATAAATTTATCTGCCTTATAGGGTTTTTCCGAGGATGAAATGAAATAATACTTGTAAAGCTCTTTGTAAAAATTTTAGTTCTGTATAAATATAAGCTGTAGTTATAGAAAGTATCTGATAGTGCAGAGGAAATTTGATAATTATCTTTTTTTATTTTTTATTTTTTCCTCAGTTACCTGAAAAAACAATTTTTAACTTAAAAAAAGGGACAAATTCTCACCTTCCATCCCCTCCTGATGTGACAAGCAATCTGATATAGATTGTACATGTGTAATACTGTAAAACATCTTTCCATATTAGTCCTTTAGTGAAAGAAAAATTGAAAAACAAAAGTAAAGAAATAAAATGAAATATAGTATGTCTCAGTCTACACTCAGGCTCCATCAGCTCTTCTCTAGAGGCAGATGGTATTTATCATCATGAGAATTTTCTAGGATCATCATATTGCTAGGAATAGCTAAATCATTCATAAATGTTCATCACATAATATTGTTGTTACTGTATACAATATTCTTCTGGTTCTGCTTCTTTCACTTTGCATCAATTCATATAGTTCTTTCCTTGTTTTTCTTAAATTATTCTTCTCATCATTTCTTATAACTCAGTAATATTCCATTACAATCATGTACCACAACTTCTTTAGCCATTCCCTGACTGATGGATAGCTGCCCAGATTCCAATTCTTTGCCACCTCAGAAGAGCTGCTATAAACATTTTTGTACAAGTAGGTCCTTTCCTCCTTTAAAAAATCTCTTAGGGGGGGCAACTAGATGGCTGAATGGATTGAGAGTCAGGCCCAGAGATGGAAGGTCCTGGGTTCATATCTGGCCTCAGACACTTCCTAGCTGTGTGACCCTGGGCAAGTCACTTAACCCCCATTGCCTAGTCCTTACCACTCTTCTGCCTTAGAATCAATGCATAGTTTTGATTCTAAGACAGAAGGTAAGGGTTAAAAAAAATCTCTTTGGGACACAAACTTAGTAGTGGTATTGCTGGATCAAAGAGTAGGCACAGTTTTAAAGCCCTTTGGACCTACTTCCAAATTGCTCTCCAAAATGATTGGATCAGTCCACAACTCCAAATAGCAGTTTATTAATGGATGACAGTATCTTATATATATATATATGTTTGTGGATTTATCTAAATAGAAATCTATTTTACTATTGTCATTATTCAGTTTGTTAGATTCTTTCATGACCTCTTTTGGTCTTGGCAAAGATAGTTTCCCACTTTTTTGTCCAGCTCATTTAACAGATGAAGGAAATGAGGTAAACAGGGTTAAGTGACTTGCCCAAGGTGACCCAGCTATAAATGCCTGAGGCCAGATTTGAATTCAGGAAAATGACTCTTTCTGACTCCAGGCCCAACACTATCCACTGTGCCATCTCACTGCCCAAATCTATTTTTACATGGAAATGTATATATTTAATATATAGTTATCTTTTTGGGGGACTGAAAATGATAGGGACTTCCTGATTTTAGGGGTAGAACCAGAGCATAAACATAGAACTGTACAAAGTATTTGGAAGAAATTATGAAATTGTATTCTTTTCAATCATGTGCCCATCCTCAGCTTCCCACATGAAAGACTTTGATGAATTTCCCTTTGGGTGACTATAGAGAACAAGTTCTATATATTTTGGGGGTCCTGAGTGGTGTTTAGTGCCATCGGATTGAAAAGACAGAAACTGAGAACAGCCATACTAGTGGTTAGCCCATGCTGATCTAACCTCTATGGGCTTTTTTGGAGTTTATTTTATACTGGTTTCAAACAAAGAACACAAAGAAAGAGTCACAGCTGTGAAGGGGTTACAAATCATACACAACCCATTAAAGTCTAAAAAGTAGAGAGATAGGTACAAGGGTAAGGGCCAAATTCCAACCACCAATTAGTAGGGGGTCAATTCTGGGAGCAGAAATATATTTCATGGAGATTTTTACTAATTGAGTCCTGTCTTCCTGATTTACAGAATTTGGACCTGGTACAGATAAAGTCTGGACTAGGTTGTCTGGCTCCAGCTTATCTAAGTAATATTTTTTAGGGTTCAGGCTTCTTAATTATCAAGGAGAGAAATTGTTAACTCAGTAGCTGCTGGTCTGCTAAGGACTCAAAGCTTTTCAATAAGGCTATAATGTTTTTCCAATAAGAAAAGGTATGGATCATAAAAGGTGTCAAAAGAGGGGTCTCAATTTTTATCTATTCTCTTATTGGCTTCCCACAGGTGACATCTGGGATTTTCTCTTTTGTTTGAGCTAAGTTATTTCTATCCCAATGGGAGAGATCATTCACTCTGTATTTTTCATATGCATATTTCCCTAGATTTCTGTTTGCTCTCTCTTGTGATAAATGTGTTGATTTGCCATCTATGTTCATTGTGGAATTGGCATCTGGTGGGAAGGGAGTCAAGCCTTTGATACATACCTCTTAAAGGAAAAGTGCACCCTTAATGTAAAAAGTTATTTCCCTTACACCAACAATATTTAAGGGTACAGACAGATACAGTTCTAGTCTGGTACTCTTTCTCTCTGAGGAGAGAAGAATGGGCAGCCTTTGGCCCCAACTTCCTGCTTTTTTTCTTGGCAGGAATTAAAATCTGCCTTGAAGAAAGTTAGGAGGAATAGACTCCGTTATTGTTGGATCATTTCAGTTATGTCCAAATCGTCATGACACCATTTGGGGTTTTCTTGCCAGATTTGTTATGTTAATGTGTGTGTGCACATGAATGTGCTGTTTTGCCCATGTATATTATGTGTATCCAAATGGGTCTATCTAGATGTGTCTCAAAGGGAAGTAAAAATAATATATCTAGGTGGTGCAGTGAGTAGTGTCAAGCTTCGAGTCAGAAAGACTTCTTCCCAAGTTGAAATCCAGCTTCAGATACTTATTAGCTGTGCGACCTTGGGCAAGTCACTTAATGCTGTTTGCCTCAATTTCCTCATATGTAAAATGAGCTAGAGAAGTGAAAGGGGCAGAGTAGAAATGGCTTCCATATCTGTTCCAGTATCTTTGGCAAGAAATGTGAACTCGGAAGAAGAGTCTTTCTGACTCCAGGACTGACACTCTCTCTACTGTGCCACTTAGCTGCCCAATAACCAAATATAAGTGCTTAAATGTGAGATATTTTGATTCAAGAATAAGGTAGGAAACCAGGTTAGGCAAAATCTTCTTTTTTTCTTTTCTTTTTTTTTTTTTAAACCTTTACCTTCCATCTTAGAATCAATAATTGGTTGGTTCCAAGATAAAAAAGCAGTAAGGGGTAGGCAATTGGGGTTAAGTGACTTGCCCAGGGTCACCCAGCTAGGAAGTGTTGGAGGACAGATTTGAACCCAGGATTTCCTGTCTCTGGGTCTGGCTCTATCCACTGAGTCACCAACTGAGCTAAAAAGCCTACTTTTAAAAGAAATGTAACAAGTATTCTGCTGGGTGCAAATGAATTGTTAAAAGTTACTCAGAAGGAAGGTGTTACATCAAAACAGTAAGTCCAGGATGCTGAAACTCCAGCTTGTCTCCCAGACAGCAAAGAAATCTGCTAAGAAAAGAGATACTCAGGGAGAATTACAGACCAAAAACTAACAGCTTTGCCTTTAACAGGGAGAATTCCAGTTCAGACCAGTGGGGAGAGCTGAGCCCAGGGGCATCTAAACCTTTCTTGCCTAGTTCCTCAGCTATAGAGTCCCCTAAAGAAAAAAGGGAGTTTCAAAAGGGACTGATGTTCAAATCTGGCCTCAGACACTTCCCAGCTGTGTGACCCTGGGCAAGTCACTTGACCCCCATTGGCAAGCTATTCCAATGGACGTACCATGGAGTCACAGATAGTCAGAAATCACTGAATGACCTAACTAGAAAAAATAATTGAAATAGTCCCCTTTGAGACCCTAGTACTAATGTCTCAGGATCTTGTTACTTCAAGCTAATATTTTGGGGGCAGCTATATGGTACAGCTGAGACTGGAGTCAAGAAAGCTTATCTTCCTGAGTTCAAATCTGATTTCAGACACTTCCTAGCTAGGTGATTCTGGGCAAGCCACTTAACCCTGTTGGCCTCAATTCCTCATCTGTAAACTGAGCTGGAGAAGGAAATGGCAAACCATTTTTTTTTTTTGGCCAAGAAAAAAATTTTTTTCCAAGTATTTTTGCCAAGAAAATCTCAAATGGAGTCATGAAGAAGCAGACACAACTGTAACATTTCAATAACGTGTGATGTTTTGTACTTGAAGTTTATGCTTTAAAAAAAAAACTTGTCATTTTTTAAAAATTGTGTCTCTCAGTTTTGTCTAGGCTGGGAATACACTCATGGGTCCAGTTCTGCTCTGAACTTCCTCTCAGAAGCTTTCACCTGCTCTGTTTTCCCATCTGGACTCATTCATTTCTCCTTTATCAGCTTGGAATCCCCCTGCTTCCAGAAGTTCTCCGTATTGATGTCAAACTCAGTGAGGACACCTCAGTGACTTTGCCCACTGGATTAGAACTCCCAAGCTCAAGAGATCCATCAACCTCAGCCTCTTAGGTAGTGGGGACTGTGAAGGAGTGCCACCAAATGTGGCTTTAACCATTATTGTTAACACAGCTAGTACTGTACTATATATATATATTTTTAATTTTTTAAAACCCTTTAACTTTCTGTGTATTGACTTATAGGTGGAAGAGTGGTAAGGGTGGGCAATGGGGGTCAAGTGACTTGCCCAGGGTCACACAGCTGGGAAGTGTCTGAGGCCGGATTTGAACCTAGGACCTCCTGTCTCTAGGCCTGGCTTTCAATCCACTGAGCTACCCAGCTGCCCCCTGTACTATATATTTTAGTCTATTTAGTTATTATTTTTCCTATTCTTTTTTTTTTTTTTTTACCCTTGTACTTCGGTATATTGTCTCATAGGTGGAAGAGAGGTAAGGGTGGGCAATGGGGGTCAAGTGACCTGCCCAGGGTCACACAGCTGGGAAGTGGCTGAGGCCGGGTTTGAACCCAGGACCTCCCGTCTCCAGGCCTGACTCTCACTCCACTGAGCTACCCAGCTGCCCCTTTCCTATTCTTATTAGTGATTTATTGTTTTATATTTAAAATAGCTTATCTCAGGCCTGGAGACAGGAAATCCTGGGTTTAGCTACAGCCTCAGACATTTCCCAGCTGTGTGACCCTGGGCCAGTCACTTAATCCTGCTGGCCTCAGTTTCTTCATCTGTCAAATTAGCTGGAAGAAATGGCAAGCCACTACCAATATCTTTTCCAAGAAAACTCCAAAGGAGATCATGAAGAGTTGGCCACAACTAAAACAAATGAATAATAACAACCTTAGTTCTCACCTTGTCTGGGATTAATGTTTGGTCATCATGACTCTTCCATGAGTCTTTGCCTGACTTCATTTGGCCAATTGTTTTATTCTTCGTGCTTGTATTTCCAGCTTTTAGCATAATACCTGGCACACAGTAAGCATTTAATAAATGTGCTTTGATTGACTAATAGACTACATGGTATAAGAATTGATTTATATCTTCCAGGGGGATTATAGCAAGTGAGCTTGGTCAGAGGTTATGCCATATGTGGGTCAATGCTGACCATTCTAACCTTTGTGTGTACTCTGCTGCCTTTTGGGTTCTTTTTGCAAATTTAACTTTTTTCTTATCTTAACTTTTAAAAAGAAATTGTGTCTACGTGGTTTTAAAAGATAAAACATGTTGATATTGTGGAGATTAAAATTAATATGCAAAACACTAAATATTATATTTATAAAGTTTTATTAATAATAAACTAACAAAAAAATACTAGCTAAAAGGTACTAACCAGTGTAACATGGAGATGGCAGGGTGGAATTCCTGCAAGATACAGGGTCAAGCCTCAAGCCAGGATTCCAGGGATAAATCCTGCATCTTGCAGGAATTCCACCCTGCCATCTCCATGTTACACCAGCTTGCTCGCCAGAGCAAAAAAGAGAAAGAACAAGCTGGAGCCTCAGAACTTATACAAAACATGACCACGCAAACGTAGACAAAAGGAAAGCATTCTGGGTAATACAGAAAGGAAGTTTGGGAAATGTAGTTTTTAGGGATTCAAGATCTTGCTAACTATACAATATTATAAAATATTATACATACATATGTTATACATTTATGAGTTTCTAAACTTTTTCTCTGTTTTCTACTGGCCTTTGCGTGTCATCCGAGCCTTTCACAAAACTGCCTCCAATTTCCGTTTGATTTCTTCTGCCAACCAGTGATACTGAAACTGCAAAGTGGAAGGGAGATCTGTTTTTGTAAAGCACTTTGTAAACTGGTCAGTCCTATTGAAACACTAGTTTGTTGTTGTTGTTACAACTAGATGACTCAGTGGGAAAGAGCATTGAGCTTAGAGTCAAAAGGATCTGAGTTCAAAACCAGATTCAGTTACTTCCTAGCTATATGACCCTGGGAAAGTCACTTAACGATGTTTGCTTCAGTTTCCTCTTCACTAAAATGAGCTGGAAAAGGAAATGGCAAACCACTCCAGTATCTTTGCCAAGAAATCTCAAATGGACTCAGAAAGAGTTGGACATGATTGGAATAGATAAACAACAACAAATTTTTATTGAAGAGGAATAATCCAGGACCATACAGACTTCTAACAGGCAGTAGAATCCAAATCTAAGCACCATTTAATTGTGAAGAAAATCTTTTTATTCTGTGTTTCATCCAATGTCTATTTGAGACAATTTATTGATACTCAAACATTTCTTCTCTAAAGGGAGCTCCAACCTGGAAAGGTTTCCTCCGCTAATTAGAATTCTTCCTGACCCAAGTCACATCCCCTTCCCTATTAGAATAATGGAAAGACAAATGTATAAAATTCAAGTTTTAGGCTTTTTGCTTTTTTTAAATTTTATTTTATTTGTGTAAACAAAACTATAGCAATGTCAATATCAGTGTGGCCTAAGGGAAATGACTTCCCGAAACCATTCAGTCTGGGTGAATAAACAAACAGTACTGCTCTTAACTGGAAGAATTCAAAGGATATGTCCACTCTTGTCTTAGTTTCCAGGAATCAGGATTCCTTTCCAAACTCAACTCTATGTGAAGGAGCCGGAAGGTACAGTGGGTAGGGCACTGGGCCTTGAGTCAGGAAGAGCTGAGATCAAATCCAATCTCATACAATTTCTAGTTGTTTGACCTCAGCTAAGTCACCTAACCTCAGTTTCCTCAACTGTAAAATGGAGATAATATTGCTGCGAGGATTAAATGATATAGTATTTGTTAAGTGCCTGACACACAGTAGGCACTACATAAATGCTAGATATTATTATTAATGAGTATTTCTGAATAGCTCATAGTTGATTATGGACTAGATGTCATGATGAAAACAAGCTGGGAAATTGTATGGAACTGTAGAATTTATACCAGGAATGCAGGGCTGGTTCAATATAAAGGAAAACACTAACAAATTGATTATATCAAGAACAAAAACCATATGATTATGTCAATAGATGCAGTAAAATATTTGACAAAATGCAATGGATTCGATTAAAAAAAGAAACTAAGGATTTCAGAGCAAACCATTGCTGCTTTGACATTTAAACTTGGATGAGGTTTTTCACTTAGGTGAGACTAATGGCTTCAAACTAAGCCACTGTATGATATTATTTCTAATAAAAGACGTTTCTAGCTAAGATGGCTACTTGAATGGAGATGGGCAGATCAGCTCTCCTATGTGTATCTACTCCAGAAAACTGGTAGTTGGGGGCACCTAGGTTGCATAGTGGGTAGTCTTGGAGAAACTGGGTTCATATTTGGCCTCAGACACTTCCTAGTTTTGTGGTCCTGAGCAAGTCACTTAACCTAGCCTTTGTTGCTCATCTGTCTTAGAATGGAAGAAAGAAAGAAAGAAAGAAAGAAAGA
>NC_058130.1:754781362-754783033 GCF_016433145.1 Gracilinanus agilis
GGAAGGAAGGAAGGAAGGAAGGAAGGAAGGAAGGAAGGAAGGAAGGAAGGAAGGAAGGAAGGAAGGAAGGAAGGAAGGAAGGAAGGAAGGAAGGAAGGAGAGAAAGAGGGAAAGAAAAAGAGAAAGTGGGAGAGAAAGAAAGAGAGAAAAAGAGATAGCAAGAAAGAGGAAGGAAGGAAGGAAAGAAGGAAAGAAGGAAGGAAGAGAAAACCAGAGAAGTTACAGAACGACTGAATTCTTCTATTGGAAGCTACATATCTCAGCTCAATCAAAAAAGCAGCCCTCAATCTCATCCAATGGACAATTTCCCCAAACCTCTAGTGTAAGATGCTAGGGATAAGAATATAACTGAGTTGCCAGCTTCTCATGTCAGAGTCTTCCTAAGGTCTTTCTCTCTCTCTTTAGGGAGAGTCTGGAACACCATGTTTTTTTCTCAGACTTGGAAGCCAGAAGATCAGCATCTCTCCTCCCCCAAGTTCTTGCCAATTTGGCCCTGTATGTAGTTGTGGAGCAATAGGTAATCAATTTTCAACAATGTAATAGGCTTTGAGCACAGGTTACACTTAAAAATGCCATCAAGTCAAATAATGATCAAGAAATTAAATGAGAAACTACAGTTAAATGACTTTTCCCCAGCCATTTCTGCACAAAAATTCAGCCAGAAGCCCCTGGCAATAGTAAATATTCTTCATTCAAGTGGGACCAAGGACTTCTGATCAGGCCCCTCCCTTAACATTACTTCTTAAATTTGAAAAGAAAGAAAAGGACACTTGAGTGGATATATTTTCAGTTTGAGAACAGTTTGTTTTTCTCTCTCTTCCCCTCCTCACCCCTTTGTTATAAGGGGAGAGAGATGGAGATGATGTCTAAACAAAAGACACCCCAAAAGGTGTTTTTAAAAGGTGTTTTCCCCAATAAGAAAAATGGCAGCCAGTGCCGATGGTAACACAGCTGTGGCTAAATGAAACGAGAAACGTGTCGGGGCTGATGTAACAATAACAGATCAGATACTGAGGATGGAAGTCATTAATAAAATCCAGTTAACATCGTCTAGAGGGGACGGATTTGAATCTGATTTATGATCTCCACAAAGGAGAGGCTGTGGTGCTTTCTAGACTGTCACGGGCAATGGCGTGATTAAAGGCACACTTCTGAGCAGGATCCATTCATCTGGGAGGAAGAGTTGGGCACTGGGCACAGACAGCTGCCATCATACATCATGGCGACAGTGGAGAGGGTGAAGAAGGTCAGCAGGTGGAACGAGTATTTTTGAGCAGTTCATAGTTGATTGTGGTCTGGATGTTGTGATTAAAACAAACTGGGAAACTGCAAGGAGATGACCAAGTGAGGGTTTATGCCAGGAATGCCAGGCTGGCTCCATATAAGGAAAACTATTAACATATCAATTCTATCAACAACAAAAGCAACAAAAAGCATCTGATTATATCAATAGATACAGAAAAAACTTTTGATAAGATACAAATCTCATTCCTATTAAAAACACAGGAAAACAGGACAGCTCTGAGGGATTTATGGTAAAGATGCTACCCACATTCAGAGGAAGGACTGCAGGAGAGGAAACATATAAGATAAACAATTGCTTGAATGCATGGGCTGAGGCGGACATGAATGGGAAATAGACCCTGAACAAGGACACAAGTTACAACCAGT
>NC_058130.1:754783133-754790196 GCF_016433145.1 Gracilinanus agilis
GGGGGGGGGTGGTGAAGGGGAAAGTAGGGGCATAAAGTATGTAAACAGATTAAAAACGAATATTAATTAAAAAAAAAAAACACGAAAGGGAGCAGCTGGGTAGCTCAGTGGATTGAGAACCAGGTCTAGAGACGGGAGGTCCTAGGTTCAAATCTGGATCAGACACTTCCCAGCTGGGTGACCCTGGGCAAGTCACTTGACCCCCATTGCCCACCCTTACCACTCTTCCACCTAGGAGCCAATACACAGTATTGATTCTAAGATGGAAGGTGAGGGTTTAACACACACACACACACACACACACACACACACACACACACACACACACGTTGGGATAGAAGGATTTTTCCTTAAAATGATAAGAAGCATCTACCTAAAACCATCAGCAAGCATTATTGGTCATGGGAAGTATGTATCGTATAGTTTCACATATATCCATGGCAAATGTTGGCCTTCTCTGGTGTGGGGATGAGAGGGAAGGAAAGGGCTCAGAATTCAAAATGTAATAGATACATACATATATATAAAAAGAAGAAACTGCATGGAGATGAAGTTCTGGAACCTCCCACTTGAGCCATTTGGATACAGACATGGGAGAATAAGAGGGCAGATTTCATAGAACAAATCCTTTCCATTCCCATGAAGCCAGATACAGCCCAGTTTCTAAAAATATCACAGATTAGTAATAAAAAAAAAATAGTTTCATAGTGTCTCCTTTTCCAAGAGAATCTGGCCCAGTGAGTTTAATTCCTGAGTCTGAAACCAGATAAAATCCTATCTATGAAAGGCTTACTCCTCATGCTTTTTATTCTTAAAAGGCAAAGCTGCTCATTTTTAAAAGCCACCCATGGTTATGATGGTTGTTTTCACTGATTTGGCTTCAGTCATTTTCTTTGTTATAAGTTGGGGGGGGGGGGCACAGCTAGGTGGCTCAGTGGATTGAGAGTCAGGCCCAGAGATGGGAGGTCCTGGGTTCAAATCTGACCTCAGACACTTCCTAGCTGTGTGACCCTGGGCAAGTCACTTAACCCCCATTGCCTAGCCCTTATTACTCTTCTGCCTTGGAGTCATTACACAGCCTTGATTCTAAAATAGAAGGTAAGGGTTAAAAAAGATAAGGGGGGGTCAGTCTTTGAGGGGGTGACAGGAAGGAAGCTCTGTCTAGAGACAACCACAGAAAACAAGTTATCCAAGAAACAGTTTTGAAAAAAATAGACATTTGAAAATGGTGTACCATGGGGGCAGCTGGGTAGCTCAGTGGATTGAGAGTCAGGCCTAGAGACGGGAGGTCCTAGGTTCAAATCTGGCCTCAGACACTTCCCAGCTGTGTGACCCTGGGCAAGTCACTTGGCCCCCATTGCCCACCCTTACCACTCTTCCACCTAGGAGCCAATACACAGAAGTTAAGGGTTTAAAAAAAAAAAAAAATAAAAAGAAAATGGTGCATCTTGAAACAAAGGCATGATCCAATCACAGGTTCCTGATCACTGGCATGTGTACACTGAACCCTTGTATATTCCCATCTCAGGATGCTCAGGAGTCCTTAAAGTGGTATTTCTTTCAACATAGCACTGTACAAAGGAAACATAAGATAGTGGACTTGGAGATGGAAGGGATCTTAGAAGTCATCCAGTCTAATCTCCTCCCCAACCTCCCACCTTGATTTTGCAGATGAGGAAATTAAAGCAGTCAAAGGATAAATGAGGCAGGATTTGAATCCAAGTCCTCCTTCCCCCAAGCCTAGGATTCTATCTAATATGCCCCACTGCCATTATGGGTTAAAAAGTTCCATTTTACTTTCAACCCTGGTGCAAAAACACCTTGCAAGAGGCAATCTTTTTTTTTTTTTTAAACCCTCACCTTCCATCTTAGAATCAATAACTGTGTATTAGTTCCAAGGCAGAAGAGTGGTAAGGGTGGGCAATGAGGGTTAAGTGACTTGCCCAGGGTCACCCAGCTAGGAAGTGTCTGAGACCAGATTTGAACCTAGCACCTCCTGTCTCTAGACTCGACTCTTAATCCACCGAGCTACCCAGCTGCCCCTACAGGAGGCAATCTGGAGAAGAGAAAGGACTAGTCCCTTTCCCCACCCTTCAGGAAGGCTTTGTGTGAAGGTGTTTCATTTTTTTCCTCAAAAAACTTTGGATTGTTCTTTACTGGAGTAATTCTGAGTGGCTTCAAAGGCACAGGAAATTAAAGGCAGAGAGGGAAGTTTTCTCAGCCTTAAAAACAACACACTTTCTTCCACAGCCCAAGAAACCCAGCGGGAAGACATTTTGATGTGAGTTATTCCAAGAACAAGCCACCAGGGACTACACTGGAAATATCAAGAAGAAACTTGAACCCTTGGGACCCTCTAGAACTAATTTGGAACAGGCAGTTCCTGTTAACCTGGAGACAGTCTTCCACTAAGCTCTTTCCCAAGCTTAGGATGATGAGACCTGACTCTATGGAGAAATTACAGGCTGTACTACTTACTAGCAAGGAACCAAAAGGAGGCAGCATGTAGGGGGAAAGGCATTATTCCTAGAATCAGTAGGTATGGGTTCAAATTTCACCTCTAAAAGTCTAAAATTTCTGAGGTCCCTTCTAAGACCAGTTTTATGATCCATTAGTAAGCTCTTGTAAGCTCCTTGAGAGCAGGGACTATTCTTTTTAACCCTTACTTTCTGTCTTAGAATCCATACTAAGTATCTGTTCCAAGGCAGAAGAGTGGTAAGGGCTAGGCAGTGGGGGTTAAGTGACTTGCCCAGGGTAGGAAGTATCTGAGGCCAGATTGGAACCCAAGGGACTATCTTTTGGCTTTTTTTCCATCCTGAGCACCTGTGCATGAAGCATAGCTGGAGGCTGAAAAATATTTATTGATTGACTCACTGATTCTATAATCCTCTGAAAAAGCCATAGGTCCGTGGTGGTGAACCTAAGGCATGCATGCCAGAGGGAGCACTCCAAGATCTCTCTGTGGGCTTGTGCATCATCACCCTAGAACAGAGTTTGCCAGAGTTTGTTACTAGAAAACAGAGGGTTGCGGGGCCAGGCTGCTTCCCCCACTCTCCACTGGTGTCTGAGGACATTTCTCACATCACTCACCCCTTTAAAAAGTTCACTATTACTATCCTAAATCATACTACTACTTATCCAAGACACACAGTCCTAAGAGTCAATTTAGAGTCACAGGACCTGGTTGGCTACTTACTACCTGTGGGATCTTAAATAACTCACCTCAACACTGTAGTCCTCAGTTTTCTGATCTGTAAAATGAAGATCTTGGACTAGATGTCTTCTAAGCATCCTGTTCTTTTCAATTTAATTCAACAACCCAAAATATTTATTAAGGACACATGCCAGGTGCTCTTCTAGGCTCTGAGAACATACAAAAATGGAAGTTGTTCCTGCCCTCAAGAAGTTTATATTCTACTAAATTAAATAACATGAATGTGGAAGAATAAAACAGATACATTTTGTTGGTGTTGTTTAGTCATGTCCAACTCTTTGTAACCCCATTTGGGATTTTCTTGGCAGAGTTACTGCAGTGATTTACCATTTCCTTCTCCAGATCATTGTATAGAGGAGGACCTTGAGGCAAAAAGGATAAATGACTTCCTCAGGGTCACACAGCTAAGAAGTATATGGCTTGGAGGCAGCTGGGTGGCTCAGTGGATAAAGAGCCAGGCCTGAAGATGGGAAGTCCTCGATTCAAATCTGACCTCAGACACTTCCCAGCTGTGTGACCCTGGGCAAGTCACTTGGACTCCCATTGCCTACCCTTACCACTCTTCTGCCTTAAAACTGATATATAGTATTGATTCAAAGGCAGAAGGTGAGGGTGTAAAAAAAAAAAAATAAGTATATGACTCTTTGTGACCCCATTTGGGGTTTTCTTGGCAGAGATACTAGATCAGTTTTCCATTTCCAGTCCATACCACTCACTACATGTGCATACTCTTCCCCTTTCTATTCCTGATTTGTATTTTCTTTAAAAAGTCAAAAAACAAAACTAAACCTGTACCTTCTTGGAATCAATACTAAGTATTGGTTCCAAGGCAGAAGGGGGTATAAAGGCTAGGCAAATGAGGTTAGGAGACTTGTCCAGGGTCACACAGTCAGGCAGTGTCTGAGGTCATATTTGAACCCAGAACCTCCAGTCTCTACGTCTATCTCTCAATCTACCCAGCCACCCAGCTGCCCTTATTTTCTTGCATTTGTCTTCCTAGCACATAGTGAGTGATTAATACAGGCTTCTCTTCTCTTCATTCATTCTGGAGATGGAATCAAATGATCGCCCACTAAGAATAGTCTCTAAATGTTTGAACCCAGAACTCAGAGCTTAGACCTATGTTATTCCCCCTCCATGTCAGTTACTACTCCTATTGGTATCTAATAAAAAGATTAGTGTACCCGCTGATGCCATATTTAATCTTTTCCCAAACATTTTCATTGATATTGACTTCTTTTATCCTCAAAAGGTCTCTGTGGCAGGGCAGGATTTTATTATACTTTCATGGACGAAGAAACTGAGCTCAGACTTTCAGACCAGAGTGCTTCTTCCTCCTCCTTCTTCCTTACCTTCCGCCTTAGAATCAATACTATGTATTGGTTCCAAGGCAGAAGAGCGGTAAGGGCTAGGCAATGGGGGTCAAGTGACTTGCCCAGAGCCACACACAGTATTGATTCTTTTTCTTTCTTTTTTTTTAAACCCTTACCTTCCGTCTTAGAATCAATTCTGTGTATTGGCTCCTAGGTGGAAGAGTGGTAAGGGTGGGCAATGGGGGTCAAGTGACTTGCCCAGGGTCACACAGCTAGGAAGTGGCTGAGGCTACATTTGAACCCAGGACCTCCTGTCTCTGGGCCTGACTCTCCATCCACTGAGCCACCCAGCTGCCCCCCAGGCTGCTTCCTTCTGAAGCGTGCAGAGCTTCTAGTTGAGAAAGGAGGTTTCCGCGCCCTGAGGTCGGCCCTTCCAGATCTCTCTAGAAGATCCAGAATGTTAGCGTTTCAAGGAGCCCACTTTAGTGGCTCCATATTCTTATTCCAAGTACGTGTACGGGGAAGGGCTCTTGAAGCCGCCGTACTTCCCACCTAGCTTGGGAAAATGGTCTCGGATCTTCCACCGGCAGCAGCTGGGCAAGATGGCGAAGCCCGCCATGTCCTCGGAGCCGAAGCGCCAGTCGATGTAGCGCTCGTAGGCGCAGCGCCGGAGCCGGCTGTTCAGGGTTTCGGCGTCCGCCTCCAGCAGGGGCTCCTGGTAGAGCAAGACGAAGCGCAGGGAGGCCCGGGAGAGGACGAGCTCCGGGAAGAGGGCGGAGCTGGTGACGCAGGGCCCCCCCTTCCGGCGGCAGCAGAGCTCCTCCAGGCACCTGGTGCCTTCTGGGAGTTGGGACGGGCGGCACTGGCCGCAGCGGCACCACGGGAGGCTGCTCTGGGCCGGGCGGCTCCGCCTTTCCTGGAGGAGCTGCATTTCTTCTGGCGCCGCAGGGCTGAGGTCCGCACCGGCTCCGGCTGGGGGGGGCAGCTTGGCCACGTCTGAGAAATGCCTTCGGGGTCTCTGCAAGAGAGGTTCATTAGAAGCGCCGGGTAGCGCAGTGGATGGAAAGCCACGCCCGGGGACGGAAGGTCCTGGGTTCAAATCTAACCTCAGATAATTCCTAGCAGGGTGACCCTGGGTGAAAAGTCACTTAACCTCTTTTGCATTGCCCATAGGGATCTTCTGCCCTGAAACCGATACTCCGTACCAATTCCAGATGAGAAGAAAAAGAAATGAATAGTCTTTGAATTCATGTCTGCCTTAAGTCTCTCCCTATTCCAGCCCAGCTTCCTTAGCTTCCCGGATGACCTGCCTAGAGGTTAGGTCTGACCATGTCACCCCCTTATTCCACAGACCCCAGTGGCTCCCTAGAACCTCCTGGAGCCAAAAGAAACTCCTGGGCTTGGCATTTCAAGCTCTTCATAATCTGGTCTCTTCTCCCTCCCCAGGATTCTTTTTCTCCACCACCACCCCCTCGCCGGACCCTTACTCTCTCTCAGTGACACAAGGGAAAGGGCTAGGCAGAGTTAAGTGACTCACCCAGGGTCACACCTAGGAAGTGTCGGAAACCAGATTTGAACCAAGGGCCTCCCACCTCCAGGTCTGATGTTCTGTCCACCATGCCACCTACCTGCCCCTTCTCCAGTCTCTCTTTTTTTTTTTTTTTAAACTATTACCTTCTGCCTTAGAACCAGAGTTGTCTCAAGTCCTATCTGTTCCTCCCAAGGTCACCCAGCAGCATTTGCCAGAGGTTTGGACTTGAACTCAGGTCTTCCTGACTCTGAAGTTAACCCCCACTGCCCAGCCCTTCTGTTCTTCTGCCTTGGGACCAATACACAGTATTGATTTTAAGATGGACGGTGAAGGCTTTTTAATTAAAAAAAAAAAAAAAAAAGGAATCCCTAAAATTTCTATAGCGGTCTAAGATTTGCAAAGCACTTTCTCTATCCAAGGTATCCCACAAGTCTTGATGCAGGTTTAAGGTTTTAAAAACTCAGTATTTTCAGAATACTCTGCCTTTCCTTCTCTGATTGAAACCAGTGAGCCACTCCCTAAGCACCACAGAGATAAAATGGTTGAACTTACTGGAACTTCTTGACCTGCCACTTCTTGCAAACTTTTCCCTAATAACAGTTGGTCCACCTTCCGAATGTGGGGCTCATCCACAAAGGATACATACTTTAAAGTCTAGGGGAGAAAAGAGAGAAGAGAAAACAACTTCTTTTTGTTTACACTAGTTAGTTGAATAGTTAATATTTTTCCATAGTTACATGTTCTTGCCCTCCCCTCCTCCCACATCCCTCCCATAGCCAAAGAGCAATTCCACTGGTTTGAAAATGACTTCTTAATAAGGATGACCAGGTAGCATATCAATGTGCTAGAAGGAAGGGAGGGAGGGAGGAAGGAAGGAAAGAACAAAGGAAGGAAGGAAAGAACAAAGGAAGGAAGGAAAGAACAAAGGAAGGAAGGAGGGAAAGAACAAAGGAAGGAAGGAAGGAAAGAACAAAGGAAGGAAGGAAAGAACAAAGGAAGGAAGGA
>NC_058130.1:754793108-754804785 GCF_016433145.1 Gracilinanus agilis
TCTTCTCTCTCTCTCTCTCTCTCTCTCTCTCTCTCTCTCTCTCTCTCTCTCTCTCTCTTTTTCTCTCTCTCCCCTCCTTCTCTTTCTTCCCCCTCTCAATCCACTTACTTCTTCCTTCTCTCCCTATCTCTCCTTCCTCTCCCCTTCCATTTTTCTCCCCTTTCTCTCTGTCTTTCTATCCCTGGGGATTTGGGGAAAAGCTTTTAAACTTTATTTCTCTTCCTAAAAATAGCTTTCTAAAAACCTAACGGGCTGAAAGATTATAAAGAAATCTGAAGACTGCATTAATTTCAAATAATAAAACAGACAGTATTTAACAACACTTTTATGGTTTTTAAATAAATGGTTTTAGGAGCAGCTAGGTAGCTTAGTGGATAGAGAGCACAGGCCTGGAGTCAGGAGGATCTAGGTTCAAATGTGACCATCGATACTTTCTAGCTGTGTGCCCCTGAGCAAGTCACTTAACTCCCATTACCTAGCCCTTACTGCTCTTCTGCTTTAGAATCAATACATAGTATGGATTCTAAGACAAAAATTAAGGGTTGAAAAATAGATAAATAGTTTCAATTGTAAGTATGTTAGGAAGTGGAATTGAATGTAGAGCTGGTTGGGTAACGCAACAGATTCAGTTGAAAGATAAATAGAGACTACTAGTTTGCACTTTCTTATGGAGCCCCTGGGGAGGAACAAACCCAGCCCCTCTCTCCATTACCCTTTTTAAAAAACCCTTACCTTCTCTCTTAGAACTGATACTAAATGGGGGCAGTTGGGTAGCTTCAGTGGATTGAGAACCAGGCCCAGAGAGGGAGGTCCTGGGTTCAAATCTGGCCTCAGACACTTCTTAGCTGTGTGACCCTAGACAAGTCACTTAACCCCCATTGCCTACCCTTACCACTCTTCTACCTTGGAAGCAATACATAGTATTGATTCCAAGATGGAAGGTAAGGGTTTAAAAAAAAAAAGAAAGAAAAGAATTGATGCTAAATATAGGTTGCAAGGCAGAAGAGGAGTAATGGCTAGGCAATTGGGGCTAAGTGACTTACCCAGAGCCACACAGCTAGGAAGTGTCTGAGGTCCCAATTTGAATCCAGGACCTCTTGCCTCCAGGCCTAGCTCTCTATCTAGTGAGCCACCTCCCTGCCCTGCCCCCCATTACCTTTTGAGAAAAAATGATAGAGGAAGACATCATCTTAAATGTCTGCCATATCCTATGGAGTCCATCTGTAAGAGATAGCCAGCAGCATGAAAGATTTCTGAAATCAGGTATGAGTTCATTTTTGCCTTTGTGTTCCCTGTATCTACCATAGTGCCAAGCACATAGTAGGTACTTAACACACCCTTATCAAATTGAATTGATTTGGATTGGATAATGGGTATAACCTGGCTTTTCCTAACTGGCGAAGTCGTACATAATTATTTTGAGAGTTTTTTGAAAAATCTTTTGGATGCCATCATTTTCTCTTTCTACAAAGCTTTCTTCCATTTTGTTAAACGCATAACCTAACATTTTATTCTAAGTGACTCTCAGTGCTTTACCTGTTTCCATTCTCCAGAGAACTCAGCATCATCCTGGGAGCTGATGCTCTCCGGTTTGGCGTAAGGACTCAAAGTACATTCACTACCATCTGACTGGCGGATTGCTCCTCATGGTTTCCCAATCTAGTTTCTGCTGACAGTGAAGGGCTTTATTTTGGTGTTTCGAATTACAGGTTTAGAGCTGGAAGGGACCTTGGAGACAATCTAGTGACTCACTCATTTAGCAAGCATTTATTAGGCGGTTAGCTCCTGACATGAATATTTATATAGCTAGGTGCAAAGGTGGAGCTTCTAGGTGGCACAGTGGATAGAGTTCCAAGCCCTGCAGTCAGGAAGTCTCATCATCTTCTTAAGCTCAAAACCAGCCTCAGACACTAACTAGTTGGGTGACCCTGGGCAAGTCATTGAACATTGTTTGCCTCAGTTTCCTCATCTGCAAAATGAACTACAGAAGGAAATGGCAAATCACTCCAGAATCTTTGCAAGAAAACCCCAAAAGGTGCCATGAAGTCAACAATAACAACGAAGAGTACTAGATAGATAGATGGATATATAGATATAAAGAGATAGATAGATAGATAGATAGATAGATGGAAGATAGATAGATGGAAGATAGATACATACATATGATGGATAGATAGATATATAGATGGATAGACAGATGGATAGATGGATGGAAGGATACACACATACATACATACATACATATGATGGATGGTTAGATAGATAGATATAAAGAAATAGATAGATACATACATATGATGGATGGATGGATAGATAGATGGATAGTCAGATGGATAGATGGATAGATAGATATAAAGAGATAGATAGATACTTACATATATATAATATGATGGATGGATGGATGGATAGATAGATAGATAGATAGATAGATAGATAGATAGATAGATAGATAGATAGATAGATAGATAGATAGATGGATAGATAGAAGGATGGATAGATGGATGGATGGATGGATGGATGGATGGATGGATAGATGGATGGATGGATAGATAGATGGATGGATGGATGGATAGATGGATAGATGGGCAGATAGATGATACATAGATGAATAGTTAGAAAGATGGATGGATGGATGGATACATAGATAGAGATAGATAGATAATAGAAGGATAAAGGATAAATATAAAGCTAGAGGGGTAAATAGATAGATAGATAGATAGAGGGATAGAGAGATAAATAAGACAGAACATTTATTAAGCATTTACTATGAGCCAGTCACCATGCTGCCAAAATACTGACAAAACCTAGGCAAGCCAACTTCCTGCTATTAGTGATTCATTATAGTGCCTCACCTGAAGTTATAGCCAGGATATAAGGACTCAATGGTGGTCCTATCATCGAGTCGACGGAAACTATATTTTGGACGGCAGGAATGAAACCATGAGTCCAAGTTGCAGTTCCAGTAGATCTCAATGCCCATAATTCCACCCTGGAAACATGAAATACAAGATAACATTAAATACTTCAGGGCACAGGTTCACTTCACTGTCATGAATACTAGACCTTAGCTTCTACCAAACTGGTCCATACTCTCCCACAATGGGCTCAAGGTTTTCTGCTATCCATACCTCTGCTCCTTTGCTCTTTTCTGATATGGCCTCCATTTTCCACTTAGCCATCCTTCCAGATCTAAATCAAAGCTTCATGAATTCCCCCCACAAGAAACACAGTCCAAAGGGACCCTCTTCCTTCCATTGATTTCTCTAGCACCTACCATTCATTCCACTCACTCAATGTTAAGAGAAATGTCTATTTCTCATGTTTTCAATTCAATTCCAATACCCCTGAGGGCAGAGAGCGTATTTTATTGTGGACTATATTCCCCATAGTATGGTTGGCACTCATTATGACCAGATGAGCACTCATTGGAAATATTGTAACGGGGATCCTTTTTTGGGGGTAGAGAATAGTTCAGATGACCTCTGAGGTTCCTTCCAACTTGGGGATTCGATGTCTCTGGGTTTAAATGTTTGTTGACTGACACTTTTCTTTTTTTTTTTAAACCCTTACCTTCCGTCTTGGAGTCAATACTGTGTATTGGCTCCAAGGCAGAAGAGTGGTAAAGGCTGGGCAATGGGGTCAAGTGACTTGCCCAGGATCACACAGCTGGGAAGTGTCTGAGGCCAAATTTGAACCTGGGACCTCCCGTATCTAAGCCTGACTCTCAATCCACTGAGCTACCCAGCTGCCCCCAACTGGCACTTTTCTTGAAAATATAGAATAAGGCTCCTCAGAAGCAGAGTAGGCTCAGGTTAAGCAAAGTGAATTGAGCCTCCATAGCTGGTCATCATTCAAATGAAAAGCACATGAGGATCTTATTCCCTGTGTCACTCCTACATTAGTGGAGAGCATACATGCAAAGAAACCCAGATGAACATAAAGGAAGATGCCAGCCCCATTCAACAATAAGTAGGCCTGAGGATATGAGAACAAAAGCCAAATAATCCATGCCACCAAAGAGTTGATGTTCTAGTTTATCCTAATTCTAAAGAAACTACCACTCCCTAAATCCCTTAGTTTGTGTATTACAAGGACTGGTTGGTTGCTCAGTTTTAAGAATGAATAGATAGATGAATAAATGAATGAATAAAAAATGAAAACAACTCAACAATAACAAGAAAGTATACTTGGTAGATAGAGAGAGGACTAAATGAATAGAGAGACAGAGAGACACACACAGAGAGAGACAGACACAAAAGAGAGACGAGAGAAAGAGAGAGAGAGAGAGAGAGAGAGAGAGAGAGAGAGAGAGAGAGAGAGAGAGAGAGAGATTACTTTAAAGAGCTTGTTGTTCAGTCATTTTAGTTGTGTCTGACCCTTCATGACTCCATTTGGGGTTTTCTTTGCAGAGATACTGGAGTGGTTGGCCATTTCCTTCTCCAGCTCATTTATTTGACAGATGACAGACTGAGGCAAACAAGGTTAAGTGATTTGCCCAGGTTCATAACCCAGTAAGTGTCTGAGGCCGTATTTGAACTCAGAACCTCTTGTCTCCAGGTCTGGCACTCTATCTATCCACTGAGCCACCTAGCTGGCCCTTAAATGCTATTTTTTGATGCTACTACTTCTATAACCTGAGACTTATTCTTTCCTCCAATGAAAGGTTTTGCGAATATTTTCCAAGCTTAAAGCTCAAGCTACACTCATTTCATTCATTAGACCTTTGACTAATGGAATGTGGAATAATCTGTGCTATTTCTCATTATCATGAAGGGAGAGAGCAGTAGCAACTTGAACTACTGATGTGGCACCTCATAGACGTGTCCAGTCTTTGTGGTGGTCTTCATCTTAACACTACTCAATTCTGCCTTTAAACTCAGAACTCTTGGGGACAGCTGGGTAGCTCAGTGGGTTGAGAGTCAGGCCTAGGGACGGGAGGTCCTGGGTTCAAATCTGGCCTCAGACACTTCCTGGCTGTGTGACTCTGGACAAGTCACTTGACCCCCATTGCCTACCCTTACCACTCTTCTAACTAGGAGCCAATACACAGAAGTTAAAGGTTTAAGATAAAATAAAAAAAATAAACTCAGAACTCTTTTAAGGCAAGAAATCCCAGGCACAGGCACTCTTCTTTGCCAAAAAAAAAAAAATTGCTTACCTGCACTGCCACATCAGAAAAATTCTCCCCTACTTCTTGGAAGATATCTCCCAGCCGAAAGATTGGACACTGAGGATTATGAGTCTTATGAAACGTGCAAGTAATGTTGACTCCTGGCAAAATGTTTCTTCTGAAAAAAAAAATTATAGTTTTAAAAGAAGGAAAATCGAACAATCTTCATTAAAAAGTTGTGGCCACCTCATTTTTAGGGCTGAGTCAGCATCTTGGCGCACTTACGTGGTGTAGTTGTGGCCTGGGAAATCAATGTTGTTCTTTATGAGCACGGTGAAGTTTTCAGCACTAATTAGGAGAGCTGGCCTGGGAGGAAGAAATGTAACATGAGTGGGAATGACCGTGGAGCAGATCCAAATCTCAACATTTTTAGATGTTGTCTATAGAGATTTATTTAAGCACTTCCTATCAGGAGAATGCCATGGCAGCTGAGAGGAAGAAAAACAACAACGACAAAAAGGGTTAATGAGATGGTTCTGATCTAGTAAGGGAATCTGGCAAACACAGAAAAGAGTCCGAATATCAAACAATCTATGGAAAATCCACAAGAGAAGGGCAAATCAAGTGGTCTATGAGATCTAAGCTAGGAATGATCATTATCGACCCAGAATGTGAGAGGTGCTGAACGGCCGGTGTTTCAAGAAAGAGCTGGGGATGAAAAGAAAATAGAGAGAATGACACTTCCTAGCTGTGTGACCCTAGGTAAGTCACTTAAATCCCATTGCCTAGCCCTTACCAATCTTCTGCCTTGGAACCAATACACAGCATTGATTCTAAGACAGAAGGTAGGGTTTAGGGGGCAGCTGGGTAGCTCAGTGGATTGAGAGCCAGGCCTAGAGACAGGAGGTCCTGGGTTCAAATCTGGCCTCAGACACTTCCCAGCTGTGTGATCCTGGGTAAGTCACTTGACCCCCATTGCCTACCCTTACCACTCTTCTGCCTTGAAGCCAATACCAAGTATTGACTCCAAGATGGAAGGTAAGGGTTATAATAATAATAATAATAATAATAATAATAATAATAATAATAATAAAGATAGGGTTTTAAAAAATTAGATAGAATTACCTCATAAGATCATGGGTTTATAAATTAAAGGGACCTCAGAAGCCATCTTGTATAATCCCTGCATTTATAGATGAAGAAACTGAGGTCCTGAGTAGAATATAGAGAAAAATCTTCTTCCCCCCCTTTGCAAAAGGTGAAAAATGATTCCCTGTCAGGGACCTGGTCCAGCTATACTGATGTTTATCCCTCAGACTCCTGCAGAACTACAGAGCCCAGAACTTTTTTAAACCTTTACCTTCCGTCTTAAAATCGATTCTGTGTATTGGTTCCAAGGCAGAAGAGCAGTAAGGGCGAGGCAATGGGGGTTAAGGGACTTGCCCAGGGTCACACAGCTGGGAAGTGTCTGAGTCCAGATTTGAACTCAAGACTTTCTGTCTCCAGATCTGGTGCTCTATCCACTGAACCACCCAGCTGCCTCAAGTTCAGCCTTTTAAGGGACCAGCAGGGGTACAACCAGTCTTCCTTCAGCGAATGGCTTCATCCTTAGGAAGGGATGCAGTTTGTAGACACATATCTAAGGTGAATGTAACATCTCGTTGTCCCTTGCTTTCTGTAATGACATCCTGGACTTCTTGGGCTTGGGGAAAGGAGGTCGTCAGAGACCAGCTCCTCTATATAGGTCTTCCTGTAGGTTTTCCCCAGGGGGTCTAGCCCTGGAAATCTTCTCTAATCTTCACCCCACCCCCACCCCCACCACTGTGCAGGTACCGATGGATGGAGAGCCTCCCTGACTGGCGGTTATCCTGTTCTCCTTTGCCATGACTCTCTCTAGGGCCAGTGCTTTATCTTTTACACCACGAGGGCTCCAGCCTTCCTGGGTCCCGCTTTCAGTGTTAAGCAGCTTCTATATCCAGACTGGCTGTGTCCCCGCATTGGCCTGCCTGCTGTCCTGGCTTTCCTTCATCCCCCAAAGATCAGACATAGCCTTAGGTCTGGTTTTGTCACTGTAGATAGGTAGATTCAAGTGTCTGTGCTCAAGTCACACGTTGTTTATTTAGCTTGTTTCCCAGCTGTGTGACCTTGGGCAAGTCACTTGATCCCTAATGTCTAACCCTTACTGCTCTTCTGCCTTAGAACCAATACTTAGCATTGATCCCAAGACAGAAGGAAAAGCTATAAAAAATACTACAGAAGGTGGAAACTGCTACCACTTGTTACTTACCGAGGAGCGTCTCGCTCTTGTTCTACAGGGCACCAGGCGGAGACCTCGCAGGTTTTTTGGGTTGCGCTGTACGGCACACACTTTCCTGTCTGAATCCCTGTAGGAAGCATATTCTTAGAGATGCAAAGGACCTGTTGGATATCATGCAGCCCAGCTCCCCTGGCCCCAAATCGAGACACGACTAAGCCATCGAGAAAATCTCTCTAGATTCCTAGATTGCCCATTAAGCCCAATTCCTTTCTCTCTTCCCTTGCGAGGGGCGAAACATCATTCCCTTTTAGGTACCCAGTTCCAACTCCTCTGATATTTGCCTCCCAGAATCCTGTAGGATTATAGAGCTCAGCCTTTTTTTTCTTAAGTCCTTATCTTCTACCTTAGAATTGACACTAAGTATCAGTTCTAAGGCCGAAGAGCAGAAAGGGCTAGGCAATTGGAGTTAAGTGACTTGCCCAGGGTCACACAGCTAGGAAGTATCTGAGGTCATTGAAATAAACCAAGGAAGACAAAAGAATTCTCTTTCATGAATGAAAGTCTGTCTTGGCTCTCCTTCTACCTGCCTGTCCAATTCTGTTCTGTTTCCTTTGCTGGATTAACATGCACATCCCACTCTCTAACTTTGGGATCCCAGGCAGGCCCTTCTCCCTATCCACCCCTTTTCATCATCTCATCTGTTCCCAGGAGTTCAAAACCATCCCTATGCAGAGAACTCCAAATCTAGATACTTAGCTCTAGTTTGTTTGTTTTTTAAAACCTTCACTTTCTGTCTTATTATCAAATTTTTAAAGCTCTTCTTGGAATCAATACTAAATATTGTTTCCAAGGCAGAAGAGTGGTAAGAGCTAGACAATAGGGGTTAAGTGACTTGTCCAGGGTCACACAGCCAGGAAGTGTCCGAGGCCCGTTTTGAACTCAGGATCTCCTGTCTTTAGGCCTAACGCTTTATCCACTGAGCCATGTAGGTGCCCCAACCCTAGACTTTTTCTGAGCTATGATCCTGCATCGCCAAATGCCTATGGGACAATTCTACCTGGAAGTTCCATAGGTATGTAAAACTCAACTTGTCCTAAATAGAACTCCTCTTCTGTCTGTCTCTGTCTCTGTTGCTGTCTCTCTCTCTCTCTCTCTCTCTCTCTCTCTCTCTCTCTCTCTCTCTCTCTCTCATACACACACACACACACACACACACACACACACGCACGCATGCACGCACACATGCACGCATGCACCCCTAAATCTGGCCTTTTCCAAATTTCTCTTGGCACTCTCATCCTTCCAGTCACATAAGAGAATCATTGTCTCAGCGGGGATGAAAAGAACCACCACTGAGCAGGGTCAAGAAGATACAAGGAAAAAAGAGTATCCAGAGAGGGAGATTGGCCAACAAAGTCAACTGTTCCAGAGAGGCCATTAAGAGGAGAACTGAGAAAGACCTTGGAGAGAGCAACACTCAATCGAGCTTTGGCCATGGAAGGCCCATTGCAAGGCATTGAGGAATAAAAGTTGAAAAAGTAGAAGCTGTGCATCTAGACAGCTTTTTCTAGGAGCTTAGCTATGAAAAAGGAGTAAATGGTAAGGTAACTTTTAAAAACTCTTACCTTCTTGTCTTAGAATTCATGCTAAGTATTGGTTCTAAGGCAGAAGAGGGGTAAGGGCTAGGAAAATGGAGTTAAGTGACTTGTCCAGGGTCACCCAGCTAGGAAGTGTCTGAGGCCAGATTTGACCCCAGCGCCTCTCATCCCGGGGTCTGGCTCTCTATCCACTGAGCCTCCTAGATGCCCCTGTAAGATAATAACTCTAGGGAATAGCAAGATGAAGTGAAGGGTTTGTTTTTTTTGTTTGTTTTGTTTGTTTTGTTTTAGGATGATGGAGAAGATTGGGGCATGATTGTAGGCATCAGGGAAGGAGCCAGGAGATATGGAGAGATGCAGAAAGGCTATCTGCCAGAGGAATTATGATAGGATCCAGAGCACAAGTAGAGGACCTGGCATTGGCAAGGAGAAGAAACTGAAACAGAGAAGGAGAGGGTGGGGGGGGATGATAGGGAGGTTATTCAAAGCCTGAAACTGGCAGGGAAAGAGCTGAAGGATGGCCATTTCCTTTCTAACATGGCACCACTCTAGCTCAGGCCCCCATCACCTCTCTCCTGGACTATAACAATTGACTCCTCATTGGTCTTCCTGACTCCAGTCTCTTTCCCCTCTAATTCGTCTTACCTATAGCCAAAGGGCCAGCTAAGTGGTACAGTGGATAGAGTTCCAAGTCTGGAGTCAGAAAGGCCCGAGTTCAAATCCACCCTCAGACACTTCCTGGCTATGTGACCCTGGGCGAATTACTTTAACCCCATTTGCCTCAGTTCCTTCATCTGTCAAATGAACTAGGAAAGGAAATGGCAAGCTAGCTATATGACCCTGGACAATTATTTTACCCTGTTTGCCTCAATTTCCCCAGCTGTCAAATGAGCTGGAGAAGGAAATGGCAAACTAACCATGTGGCCCTGATCAAGTAATTTAACCCTATTGGCCTCAGTTCCCTCATCTGTTAAATGAGCTAGAAAAGGAAATGGCAAGCTAGTTGTGTGAACCTGGGCAAGTCACTTTACCCTGTTTGCCTCAGTTTCCTCATTTGTCAAATGGGCTGGAAAATAAAATGGCAAGCTAGCTGTGTTTTCCTCATCTGTCAGTTTCCTCATCTGTCAAATGAAGGAAATGGCAAACCACTCCAGGATCTTTGCAAGAAAACCCCAAACGGGATTATGAAGAGTCTTGGACATAACTGAAAGTACTAAATACCACCACCATGACCTTATTTCTGCTTTGAATATGTATTTTTCCTAACATGGGCACATATTTTCTCCAATAAAATGTAAGACTTGGCGGAGGCGGGATTGTTTCTTTCTTTATACCTGCCACATAACCATGTCTGGTTTTAACAATAATTTAAGAATTAATAAAATTTTCTTGATTAATTGTTCATTTGAGTGTCTTCTAAAGAAAGCTCCCTGAGGGCAGGCCATGCTTGGGAGCTTTTTCTGGCTTTTTGCCTAGGCCAGTTAGAATGCTCACTTCTAGTAATGTAAATAATGTGCTCTTTACCCCAAGTGGAGGAAATGATGGATACAGATTTTGCTATAAGTCGTGTTTCCCGAGGAGTTTATTGTTATTGGCCGAATGGTAGCGTCAAGTGATGATGGGAAGGAAACAAGCATTTATTAGACATCTGCTATAGGTCTGCTAAACATTTCATAAATATTATCTCATTTGATCCTCACAAAAACCCTGGGAGGTGAGTGCTGTTGTCAGTTCCGTTTTATAGTTGAGGAAATTGAGGTGAAGTAACTTGTCCAGGGTCTCACAGCTAATATGTATCCGAGTCTGGATTTGAACTCAGTTCTTCCTGCCTCCAGGTTCAGTACTCTATCCACCCTAGCACCTAAGGCAAGACACCAAAATCTGGGTCCTGCCAGAGGCTCAGTTGTGGTAGGGATTGAATCCTAAGGCTCCTCCCCATGCAGGTCACACTCATTTCCCCAATATTGACCTAAGATTCAGGCCGCTGACCGGAACACAAAAAGAGGCAGGCCAAAAGGATCTTGACTGTAGACCAATGTGATAACCAACACCAGCAGAGGAAAGCTATGCTCAGCCGAATCAAGGTTGTAACCTCATGGAATAACTTTTCCTGCCCCAAATGACCTTCCTTGGCAATGGAGATGTAAGTCTTTTGTGGGTCGCCAAATATTCCGCAAGCATCTCATTTCCTTTCGACATCTAACCTAAACTACCAGGGGACTAGTCTGAGCCAGCCCTTTCTTAAATTAAATTAAAGTAATTTAATAATAAAATTAATGTGTTATTATTATTATTTATTATATTATATATAATTATATATTGTATGTAAATTAATTATTATTAAATTAATTTAATTTAATAATTTCTTAAATTAAATTAAACCCTCTTCCTTAATTACTCTTCGGCAATGAAGATGGGGAGGTAGGGGATGGGCTTCTCATCCAGGACTCACCTTTCCATCACACAGTCTTAGGAATTTGAAACAACAGATACCTTTGCTCAGTGGGTCCTTCTTCCCTTTCTTACACCCCTGGTCAGTGGAACAGAGAGTCCTGCGGGTGGGATACTGCCAAGGAAAGGACAGGACAAAACAGAATGAGGTACCATGATGAATTTAGGAAGTCCCACTACTACCCACTATTAGTTACATAATCTTATTGGTGTGTGTGTGTGTGTGTGTGTGTGTGTGTGTGTGTGTGTGTGTGTGTGTGT
>NC_058130.1:754829131-754853609 GCF_016433145.1 Gracilinanus agilis
AGAAGAAGAAGAAGAAGAAGAAGAAGAAGAAGAAGAAGAAAATGGGAGAGTCACTTTAAGAATGAAGGACAAATGTTGTTCCAGTTTTTTAACAAAAGGGAAGAGAACAGTTTGCAAACTTTGTCCTGTGACTTTGATTTGGTCAAGAGGAGGAAAAGGGAAGTTTTCTAGAAATGTTAAAATCATAACATTAACAGGCTTTGGCAACAGATTAGATAGAGGGGGTGGGGTGGGATGAGAGAGAGAGTAAGAAGTATGGAATGACACCTAGATTTTGAGCTTGGGGGATTGGAAGATTGCTGTTACTCTCAATTGTCATAGGGAAGTTAGGAAGAGGGGTTTGATGCCTAAATTCATAATTGAAGGGAATGATAGATTTCAGTTAGAGTTAACAAAAATAAAGATTTAATTTTTTCTCAGCCAAGTTCACAGACTCCCTGAAATCCATCCACAAATCCTTTGAAGGTTTGTGCCCCCCCCCCATTAAGGAACTGAAATCTAAATATGTTTGTAACTAGCCTATCTCTCTCCATTTTTTCCCACAAGAATAACCTGAGATATTTTCTGGAGCTCTAGCTAAACTGTATCTATAACCTCCCATTGATCTACTCAGAAAGTCCATCAAAAAAGGAAAGTGGATTAGTCTGCGCTGTTGTATCCCTATTGAAACGTGCTGGCTTTTGAGATCACCACTTCCTTTTGAAGACATATTTTGTAGATTTTTTGTAGACTAAAATAAACTAATCTCATCTTTACTAATTTGTTAGAGAATTTTCCTGGGAAACCATGTCAAGGTCACAGTCCTGTACTTTGCAGACTGTTCTCTTCCTTTAAAAAAAAAACAACAACAACAAAAAAAAAACCAGAACATTTGGCCTACTTCAATCCTAGTGCTAATAGTCTCAGCAACCATGTCTGCCTCTTGGCAGCTAGGTGGCACATGGGCTTTGAGTCAGGGATACTTGAATTCAAATCTAGCCTCATTCACTCATTAGCTGTGTGCCCTTGGGCAAGCTACTCAACCTCCCTGATTCCTCATCTGCAAAATAGGATAAATAATAGCACTTACCTCCCATCATTGTTGTCAGAATAAAAGGAGATAATATTTATAAATTGCTTGGAAAATCTTAAAGTTCTAGGTAAATACTAGCAATTATAAAGTGCCCCATGAGCAGGTAGGCGGTTAAAACACTGGACCTCGAGTCAGGAAGACCAAATTTGGAACTCAAAATAATAAAAAATGAATGTTAAAGGGCAACTAGGTGGCACAGTGGATTGAGAACCAGGCCTAGAGATGGGAGGTCTTGGATTCAAGTCAGGCCTCAGACACTTCCTAGCTGTCACTTACCCCCCTCCCCCCTGTCTAGTCCTTACCTCCCTTCTGCCTTGGAACTAATATATAGTATTGATTCCAAGATGGAAGATAAGGATGTAAATTTTTTTTAATTGTTTCTATGTGCATTTGAGGAAAAATGTTATTTTAATAATATATGCAATGGAATTTATATACTGTAGAACCATTTTGGCGAAAGCATGGCACACATTCCCTGGCTTTTCGAAGGGGGCTGCTCGTTCCCTCTCTCCACAACGCCTGAGGACATTTTTTTGTATGCTCCACCTTTGTGCCCAGCATCCCAAAGTGAGCACTTCCTCCCTCCACTCTCTGGGGTAATGTGAGGGGCTCACAGGTGGCTTGAAGGTATAGTTTGGGCATGCGATCTCTAAAAGGTTCACCAATGCTGCCACAGAGAAATGGGCATTACCTGAGGGATTAAATCACACCCCTAGAGAAACTCTAGTTTCTTAATCATTTTTTAATCCTTTATCTATCAGGTAAGCTTGTAAAGCCTAGGGGCCCCTTATTTTTAAACTCACAAAATAAAATCACAGGATTACAATGGAAAACAATAACACTGAAATCAAGTCATTTTTTGTCCCAGCTAAATTTACAGATTTGGGGGAGGGTGGGGTTAGAGGTGTCTGTAGACCCCAGGTGAAGGACCTTTTCCTCAGAACAAGGGTTCCTAATCTGAATATGCACATTTCCATCAAACACAAGAAATTCGTCAAGAAGGAATGGAATATTTGGTAAACATATTATTATGTTGAAATATTCAAAGAGTAGTAGTATTAGATGTTTTTTCCATTTTTATTTCCTACTAGGGCAGCTAGATGGCTCAGAGGATAGAGCACCAAGGTCTAGACTCAGGAGGACCTGGGTTCAAATCTCACCTCAAATATTTCCTAACTCTGTGGCTCTGGGCAAGTTACTAAACCTTGATTGCTTAGCCCTTTCTCTTTCTTGCCTTAGAATGGGCACTTAGTATCCATTCTAAGACAAAAATAAAGGTTTTTCCATTTAACTTCATGCTAAAATGTTACCAAATAAAGTTTTCTTCATGGAAAAATTAATCTATTATATTATAATAATGTATCATATGTGAGAAATTGAGGCTATTAGGACAGCAAGTGGATAGCTGTGGGAACTAAGTGACCCCCCCCCCCACTGCCTCGTCTTGTGACTCAGTTCCCTTTTCACTCAGTTATGGGTCTGGTCCAACTTCTGTCCTGTGAGAAATGGGAGAAAACTTTATCGCCTTCGACATGCTCCGAAGCTTGAATCTTTATTTGCTGGGTCATTGTATCTTTTGTTCTTTATATGGATTTTAAGCAACACCACCGTAATTAATCTATCATGTTGTATGTACAAGTGCATGGTAGATTCCAGACTTTATTTCCCTTCCTGTTGATGGGGATTGTGGGAGGTGGGAGCAGCAGGAAACGGTTACTGAAAGCCAAGGCTTTGAGGGACTGAAAAAGACCCAGAACTATGGATTCAGACTATGAAGGACAAGCAGTGCCACCCAGAAAGCAGCTATTCCGGGAGACCAGAGGTTGCCAGTACTCCATGAACCATAATGTTTCCCCAGCACCCTCTGGTGTTGGGTGGGGCACATAACTGGGCTGGACATGAAATGGCCAAGCTCTAGTTCTCCTCAATCGGTCAGTTAATGGATAGACATTCTTTAAGCACCCACTAGGTGTCTGGAACTATGCTAGGTGTTGGGGATACAAGTGTAAAGAGTGTTACATTTGTAAATCTCTCTCAATAGAAAGGAGGGTGGGGGGAAAGTACATAGTAACTGTATGTAGAATAAATATTAACAACATAAATAGAGAACAGCTAGGTGTGACTAGGCTCAGTGATTTAAGAGTCAGGTCCAGAGATGGGAGGTCGTGGGTTCAAATTTGACCTCAGACACTTTCTAGCTGGGTGACCCTGGGCAAGTCACTTGACCCCTATTGCCCAGCCCTTATTCCTCTTCTGCTTTATAGCCAATACATAGTATTGATTCTAAGATGGAAGATAAGGGTTAAAAAGAAAGGATAACTATAAATAAGTTATTTTTTAAACATGGTCAGGTACTTGACCAGAAGTTCTCCCCAGGATTAATTTGTGTGTGTGTGTGTGTGTGTGTGTGTGTGTGTGAGAGAGAGAGAGAGAGAGAGAGAGAGAGAGAGAGAGAGAGAGAGGTATGTGGCTCAGTGGATAGAGCCAGGCCTGGAGATTGGAGGACCTCCATTCAAATCTGGCCTCAAACACTTCCTAGTTGTGTGACCCTGGTCAAGTCACTTACCCCCCCCCCCCCCCATTGCCTAACCCTTTACCACTCTTCTGTCTTGGAACTAATACACAGTACTGATTCCAAGACAGAAGATAAAGGTTTAAAAAAAAACATGTGAGACAAAGTAAAGCAGGATTCAGGCAAAAGAACATGGCAAGGGGGCAGCTGGGTAGCTCAGTGGAGTAAGAGTCAGGCCTAGAGACAGAGAGGTCCTAGGTTCAAACCCGGCCTCAGCCACTTCCCAGCTGTGTGACCCTGGGCAAGTCACTTGACCCCCATTGCCCACCCTTACCACTCTTCCACCTATGAGACAATACACCGAAGTACAAGGGGGTTTAAAAAAAAAAAAAAGAACATGGCAAGTTGGAAAAGGGAGAAATCACTTTTGCCTGAGGGAAGGAGGTGATCAGGGAAGATTCCTGGAAGCAACAATAGCAGAGTTGGAAAAGAAATTCATTCAGGATTATAAATCTAGAGCTGGAAGAAGAATCCTTAGAGGCCACTGAGTCCATGTGACTAACCCAAGATTTCAGTGCTAGAAAACTCCAGAGGTAGGATTTGAACCCAGGTTTTTTGCCTCCAAAATAGTGCTCTTTTCATTGTACCTGACTGCCTCTTATCAACTTTTCTTAAGGTTTTAAGGCTTGAAAAGTCTTTAAACATACTCTCTTCCTTGATTATTCCTTGATTGCAACCCAGAGAGGAAGTTTAGTTGCTATTAGATCCCCATTATATCGATAAGGAAACTGAAGAGTTTGACAAGGAAATTGATAAGCTGAAAAGGAAATCTAGAAAGGAGGAGGAAGAGAAGGAGGAAGAGGAGGAGGAGGAGAAGAAGAAAGAGAAGGAAAAGGAGAAGGAGAAGGAGGAGGAGAAGAAGGAGAAGGAGGAGGAGGAGGACAAGGAGGAGGACAAGGATGAGGAGGAAGAGGAAGAGAAGATACTAGCTAGAATCCACCTAGGCTTCCATCAATAGAAAGGGGAATCAGGTTCTGAATTCTGAGAGAAGGAAGAAGACAATAACAGCTATTAGATTCCCAAAGCAGGCAAAAAACCTGCTTATATAATAATATAATAATGTAAAATATCATAATATAATAATATTATCATGGTAATAACAAAACATTTATTCAGGACTTTAAGGTGTGTGAAGTGATTTTTAAGCACCTTATTTTATTCTGACTGCAAGAGGTTGTTGTGAGTTGTCTCAGTTGTGTTTAGCTCTTCATGACCCCATTTTAAAGTTTTCTTGGCAAAGATACTGGAGCAGTTTACCACTTCCTTCTCCAGCTCATTTGACAGATGAGAAAACTGAGGTTAACAGGGTTAAATGACTTGCCCAAGGTCACACAGCTAGGAGGTGTCTGAGGCTAGATTCAAACTCAGATCTTCCCAAGACCAGGCCTAGATTGCTATTTGCTATGCTGCCTACTTGCCTCTACATCTTGGGGCTATAGGATTGGGTATATCAAACAATGCTTAGCTGACTGCATTAGTGTTTAGTGAGGCAATGGAGAGACCCAGAAAGTCTGTGGGTAGAGCCTAGTACTGTATAGCACTGACCTTGGGTCTTTGGCCCTTGTATAATAATAACAATAATAATAACAATAATAATAATAATAATAATTATATAGCAGCTTAAGATCTGAGTATTCATTCCTCATTTGTTCCTCACAATAATTCTATGAGGTGGGTACAATTATCATCACCATTTTTAAGAAATGAGAAAACTGAGTTTGAAAGAGATTGTGACTTGCTCAAGGTCACATAGCTAATAAGTACATGGGGTAGGATTCAGACTTGGACCTTTGGGGCTTCCAGTCCAATTTGTATCTACTGTGCTGCCTGTATCATCCTTGAGGTAAGTGAAAGGTGTTCTGGGTCTATCCTGGGTTTGTGGTTTGTACTGAACTAGGACCCACACAAGGGGCAAAGCAGTGATGATCCCACAGAATCAGATCTCTATCCAGCATTCTGCATTTCAAGAAAAGCAGCCTAACAATCAGAGTATTATATACTTGGAGCAGGAGACTTGAATCCCAGTCCTAATCTTTGTTAGCTCTATGACCATGGGCAAAAGAACTGATGAGATTGTTTCTTCTCTGTAAAATGGGAATTATTCAACTCAGTTCCACAAACATTTATCAAGAGTCTTCTAGTTACTTAACCCCCGTTGCCTAGCCCTTACTGCTCTTCTGCCTTGGAACCAATACACAGTATTGATTCTAAGACCGAAAGTGAAGGTTTTAAAAAAATGAAGTTATTAGCTTAAGCCCCTACCAGTTATGCCACCATTAGGTGGCAGTAAGGAACAACTCCATTTCATTTAACCACTTAACATCAATGACCTTTTTTTGAAAAAGGATGTTTACTTCAAAGCTATAACAAGAAAAAAAACTATAAACATTTCCCCCCACTGTTTTAGGGGTTCTCCTACACCACCTTGGTCTTTGGTGACAGTGGGTTCAGACTTTGCAGTTTCTTCATAGTGTTGGACCCACCAAATATATGCCAAGGTATAGCATTAATGCCTAATTAATTCTTGTCTTGGATACCACTGAGATGGGTTCTGAAAGTCACTCTGGAAGGGTGTTCATTGCAGCTGTGAATGGTTAAAATTTTGAGTAGGAGTTTGACAAATGTGAGGAGAGCAGTTTAGTAAAACACAAAACACAATTTATTTTGAAGAGAAGTTTGAATAAGAAACAGGAGGAAGAAAGTGAGAATATTACTCTAATATCTTATAAATATACCTAAAATCCCAATCCTAACTAAAATTTCTAAGAAAAACTCTAATCTAACTGCCTTCCGAGGCAGGTGCTTCTGCCTGGGCCCAGCCCAGCCTATCTTAACTACACTATCTATCTAAGATTTTATTTGCTATCTGCCTACCTAAACTAATCAATAAGCACTAATCAAACTCCAACCTCCTTAAATCCATTTTCTTTACCTCAGCTATCAGTTAGAAACTCCAACTGCCAGTTTGACTGAGACCAAGACAGAT
This sequence comes from Gracilinanus agilis, assembly GCF_016433145.1. Lineage (NCBI taxonomy): Eukaryota > Metazoa > Chordata > Mammalia > Didelphimorphia > Didelphidae > Gracilinanus > Gracilinanus agilis. The sequence goes on from NC_058130.1 coordinate 754,835,762, forward strand.
GGAGCTCCCACACGCACTCTGGGAAACTCCTGAGGCAAAAACTCACTTCAAAATACTCTTTCCCTTATAGAGCTCCTTCATCTCCTAGGTAACGGAACCTTCAGAGCTCTTATAGAGACCACTGTCAGTTAAGAAGCTTTTACTGAGAAATCTTTCTACTCTCTTGCCTCTTAAAGAGACAGAGGGAGAGATTAAGAAAAACTCTTTTAACACTCCTCAGTGTATCAATTCTGGGTTGTTAGCAAAAACCCAGCATGAACTCATATTCCCAGAATCCAGAGTGATAAATGTCCAGAAGTTCTCTCTTCTGACCTTTCAGACCTTCCAAGGTCATAATCTTCTAAAACAAAAAAGAACAAACACAAAAACAAAGGACTGAGTCTGTCGATTATAAAAATTAACTCTTGTCATGAGGCTGTTAATAGCTTTAGTAGCTTTATTACAGCAAGGTAGAGATAGTAAAGGGAGAAATGTAGGAAGGAGTTAGAAAATATTGCCTAGCTAAATACCCTACGTCCAGATCCAAGTGCCTCACCTAAGAGAGCGTCCCACCAAAGACAGGAGAAGACCTGAAAGGCCAATGTCTCCTCAACCCAAATGAGTCACCAAAGCTGAACTCCTCAAGCCACCAACACAGAATCTCCAACATGGAAGTCTCTCTTTCAGCAAGAGCCACCAATGCAGCAGAAACCAATGCTGAATGAATCCTCAGCTCTTCAGTCTCTCCTTTTATAAGCCTTTTCCCATGTCACTTCCTGTCTCTGGTTTCTACTTCCTTTCACTGTGGGCTGGTCTATCACATCTCAATAACTGATCATAGTTTCTTAATTTGCCTAGCACTGCCCAGGGAACAGTGCCTATGGGATCCACCTCCTGTCCTCTGAGGGTGTGAACTTTTATGAAAAGGATCCTCAAGTTCGGGGACCTATTAAGTTAAAAAGAGTGGAGTACTCCAAGTACTTGATTGATTAAATTAAGATAAAAAAAATTCCCTTTCACACATGGCCGTCTTGAAAGTTCTCCAATGGCAGCTAGTCAAAGAGGCTGCCATTCACCACATTAACAAACAAGAACAAACCAGAACTGTTCCAGGCTATGGGCCAACATCTCATCAACACACTTCCATAATACAGCATCCATACTCCACTAGAAGCTAATTTCCCAGTCTTTCCCACATGGGGAGTAGTTCCAGACCCTGATTACATAAAAATTACTTCCAAGTCTTGTCCCTAGGGAAGGGCAAGGATTGCATCAGTGGGCCTGGGCACTTGCAATTTGGCAACCCAAGTAGCATCAGTCAAGGAAAAGGGAAAAGTGCAGGACTGGGAGGTGAAGGTTCCTATCTGAGCTCTGTCACATGAACTAAGTCATTTTCCCTTTCTACACCTCTATTTCCCCCTCTATAAAATGAGTGAGTCATAGTAAGCAGGTTCTTCTCTGGGCTTCAGTTTCTCCAGCTGTTAAAAGGGTGGGTTGGCCTAGATCACCTCTAAGGCCTCTCCCTTCTGCCTCTAAATCTATAAAATCCTAAGAGCCTAGGTCAAGGTCAATAGAACCATGATTCAGAATAACAGTTGTTGTTGAGCCATTTTCCCCCCAGTTGTAGCTGACTCTTTGTGACCTCATTTGGGGTTTTCTTGGCAAAGATACTGAAGTAGTTTGTCATTTCCTTCTCCAGCTCATTTTACAAATGAGGAAACTGAGGCAAACAGGATTAAGTGACTTGCCCAGGGTCACAGCGCTAGGAAGTATCTGAGGTCTCATTTGAACACAGGACCTCCCATCTCCAAGTGTGGCTGTCTATCCACTGAACCACTTAGCTGCTCCAATAGCTCCTTGCTATTTCTTAAACAAAGCACATCATCTCCCAACTCCAGGAATTTTTTTTAAAGAACACTCTCTTCCCTTCTTCCTCCTGGCTTCCATAATTCCCTTCAAGCCCCAATTAAAATCCTACTTCTACAGGAAACCTTCCTCAACTCCCCTTAATGCCAGTGCCTTCCTTCTCTTAATTATTTCCTCTTTATCCTATATGTAGCTTGCTTTGTATGTATTTGTTTGCATATTGTCTCCCCCATTAGACTGCAAGCATCTTGAGGGTAGGGACCGTTCTTTGCCTCATTATGTATTCCCCACAGCTTACTATTATTATTCTTCTCACTTTACAGAAGGGTAAACTGAGGTAAAGTGGTTAAGTCACTTGCCTAAGCTCATACAGCTTGTAAGTGTGTCTGAAGTAGGATCTGAACTCAGGGGTTCCCAGTTCCTAGTCCAGCATTCTTAATCACTTACTGTGCCACCTAGTAGTCCCCGCAGTTATACAGTTATGGCTCCAGTAGTGGGTGCCAGGAAGTCAGGGACCACAGCGTCCAAGACAGATCCTTATCCACAGAGCCATGGAATCCTAGACGTCAGAGGCCATCTAGTCCAATTATATTTCACATATGAGGAAACCAAGTCACCAAGAGGTTCATAGACTTGACCAAGGTCACATAAGTAGTAAAAGTAGACCGAGGCAGAATCTGAACCCAGGTCTTCTGACTACAAAGCGATACAAACCGAGGCGTGGTGAATGAATGAATTAATGAATGAACTAATGAATGAACAAACGGTCTTTTTAAAGTTATTGTTATGATTTCGTTGGGCACAGTAACGAGTGCAGGGTCTTGCACAAATGCCTTCCAGAAATATTAGTCAGTGGAACTTCCACCAAAGCTTGACAAACTTCCCAAAAAATGTTCTCTGGGCGTCTCATCCCTCCCTCTGGAGCTCCCTGCCTGGAGGCAGGATTAATGAGTTTCTCTTAGCCCCGGGACGGAGCCTCTGCGCCGCTGTGGTTAGAGCCGGTGGGATAAATTAAGGTGGAAAAGCTAACAGTGACAGCTCGCGGAAGGTTTCTTTAAATTGTCAGAGATCTTTTCCCCCTCTTTCTCAGGCGCCTCTTACTCCTCCCTCTCAGGGGATTCAGGGTTGGGAGACGGTGTCAAATGAAGGCTTTTCAGGTCAGAGCTCCAGTTAGGAGAGGACGGAGACAAAGAGAAAGTGAAAAAGTCTGAGAAGGTGGGAGGCGGAGGGATACAAAGGCGAGCAGAGACAGAGAGAGGGGTAGAGAGAGAATCAGAGACAGAGACAGGGAGGGAGACAGAGACAATGGGAGGAAGAGAAGAAGGGCGGAAAGGAAAGAGGGAGGTAGGGAGACGGAGACAGGGAGAGGGAGACAGAGGGAGGGAGGGATACAAGGACAAGCAGAGACAGAGACAAAGACATGAGGAGATACAGAGAGAGGGGTAGAGGGAGATAGGAGATAGACAGGAAGAGAGGGCGACAAAGGGGAAAAGGAGAAAGAGACAGGGAGAGAGACAAAGACAGAGACAAAGAGATGAGGAGAACGGAGCGGGGCGTGGAGGGAGTTAGAGGGAGACCAGAGACCGGGAGGGATACAAAGACAAGCAGAGATGATGAGATACAGAGAGGGGTAGAGGGAAACAGAGACAGAGGGGGAAGGGAGAGGGAGAGAGGGAGACAGAGATAATGGGGGAAAGAGAGGAAGAGAGGGAGACGGAGACAGACAGAGGAAGGGATACCAAGACAAACAGAGTCAGAGACAAAGACAGAGATGAGGAGATACCGAGAGGGGATAGAGGGAGATAGGAGACCGAGGAAGGGAGGGCGACAAAGAGGAAAGGGAGAAGGAGAAAGGGAGAAAGAGACAGGGCGGGAGACAAAGACAGAGATGAGGAGACTCGGAGCGGGCAGTGGAGGGAGTTAGAGGGAGACAGAGGAAGGGAGAGAGAGAGGAGAAAGGGAGATGGAGAGAGGGAGACAGAGACAGGGAGGGATACCAAGGCAAGCAGAGACAGAGACAGAGACAGAGACAGAGATGAGGAGACGCGGGGCGGGGCGGGGCGTGGAGGGAGGCAGAAGGAGACAGAAACAGAGGAAAGGAGGGAGACAAAGGGGAAAGGGAGAAAGGGAGACAGACACTGGGAGAGAGGGAGAGGAAGAAAGACAGAGATAGAGAATGAAGCAGATAAGCAGCCTTGATTGTGTCTGTCATAACTCAAACTTATATCCTACTTCAAGTTGGACTAAACACCCTGTAAGGACAGTAGTTTGGGAATCCTTATTCCTCTTTTCCAGGGCAGTGTGGCCAGAGCGGGAGGGATTGCTTTTGGGAAGTTGCAGAAGTTCTTCAATCAATCAATTATCCAGCATTTATTTAGCATCTACGTTACACCTGGCATGAGGTGCTAAGGCAGTGATGGGCAACCTTTTGAGCTCGGTGTGTCAAAATTCACCAAAAAAAACAAGCATAACTTGGGTGGTGTGTCACTTTGAGAAAAAAAAACATAATCTCTCGATATTTATAGTTTAAATAACAAAAATGTATAATTGTAATACGTAACTATTTAATAAACCAAAATAGGTAAGTTAACATAGGTAGAATTGTCATCGATAGTGCACAGAGTGTCTACACTCCACTCCAGCAAATGTTTCATCCTCAGCAGGCAGCCCCATACTTCTCTGTATGCAGCCACATGTAGCCACATGTCATCGAAAATGGATACCCATATCAGTGCTGACATGTGTGTCATAGGTTTGCCGTCACTGTTCTAAAGGCTACAATCTAAAGAGCAAAGGAAATAGTCCCTCTACTCAAGAAGTTAACTTTCTGATGAGGAAGACTATGGCAGTATGGAGTTATGGACTGAGCACTGATCTTGGAATCAGAAAGACTCGGGTTCAAATTCTGCCTCATACTTGCCAGTTGTGTGACTCTGAGTAAGTCACTTAAATTCTCTGTCTCAGTTTTATCATCTGTAAAATGAGGAGTCTGGACTCAGTTGGGTTCAAAGGCTCTTTCCAGCTCTAAATCTGATCCTCTGTACACATATGGAGATCTGCAAAATGGATAGAAGGTATCCATTTGAAGAGAGGCCACTAGCAGCTGGGAATCTCAGGAAAGGCTTCATGTAAAAAGTTACACTTAAGGTGGATTTTGAAGGAAACTATGGGTTCCCAGGGGCAGTTGGGTGGCTCAGTGGATAGAGTATCAAGCCAAGAGTCAAAAAGACATCTTCTATAGTTCATATCTGGCTGCAGACATTTCCTAGACACTGGGCAAGTCACTTTAATCCTGTCTGCCTCAAGTTCCTCATCTGTCAAATGAGCTGGAGAAGGAAATGGCAAGCCACTCCAGGATCTTTGCCAAGAAAACCCCCAATGGGGTCATAAAATATCATACATGTCCTAGTTGTGTGACCCTGGGCAAGTCACTTAAGCCTGTTTGCCTCAGTTTATTTATCTGTCAAATGAGCTAGAGAAGGAAAGGGCAAACTATTCCTGTATCTCTGCCAAGAAAACTCCTAATGAGATCATGAAGAGTTGGACACAACTGAAAAATGGCTAAAAAGGAATTCCAGGAGACAGCAGAGGTGAAGAGGGAGGGCATTCCAAAAATGGGGGACAGCTAGTACAAAGGTGAGAGAGACACAGAGAGAGACAGAGACAGAGAGAGACAGACAGAGAGAGACAGAGAGAGACAGAGAGAGCAAAGCAGGATCGTGCGACTGAACCATAGTGAGTATGAAGGAGACTACTCTGTAAGAAAACTGGAACAGGAAGGGAGCAGGTTGTGAAAAGCTTGAAATGTTAGACATATCCAAGAGATATTGGAGTTTACTGAGTGGGGTAGTGGTCAGACCTGTATTTGGGGGGAAATCTCTTGTTGCTGAGTAGAGGTAGATTTAAGCTGGCTTGAGGAAGGGGGGTCATATTGCAATACCCCAGGTAAAAGGTGATGGGGGCCTGAGCCAAGATGGTGGTCCCATTGGAAAAAGAATACAAGAGATCCGGGCGGAGGTAGAACTGGCAAAACTAAACAACTCTGTAGCTAAGTGGAGTGAGAACGAGGACTTGAGGACAACATCAAGGCTTTGAACCTGGAAGAATAGTGGCTTCCTTAACAGAAAAAGGGAATTTCAGAATGGGGGAAAGTTAGGGAGGAAAAGATATTAAGTTCTGTTTGGGATATGTTGAGTTTGAAATGTATGTTTTTAAGTAACACTCCAGGACTGGAGTCAAGAGGACCTGGATTCAAATTTGGCCTCAGACACTTCCTAGAGGTGTGACCTTGGGCAAGTCACTTTGCTAGTATTTGTTGTTCTGCCTTGGAACTGATGCTCAGTTTAAAAAAGTTAAAAATAAATAAAAATGAATAAATAAAAAGGGAAAAAAGAAAAGAAATTTCTCCATACATCTAAAGAAACTTTTCAGAAACCAAGACAAAAATTGCATTCATCGAGATTAAGTAGAGGTTCAGAGTTAGGTAACATTGACTCACCAGGTAGAACAATAGAATTTAAAATGTAAGAGCATCTTGGAAAATCATTTTCCTAAACCATCCAGTCCTGTCAAAGGTGGAGAAGGTGATGGCTTTAATTAGATTAAGGTGTTTCTTCCCCAAGTCTGGTTTCAATTCTAATCCATTCTCTTTCTTTTTCTTTCTCTCCCTTCCTCTCTCCCTCTCCCTCTCCCTCTCCCTCTCCCTCCCCCCCCCTCTCTCTCTCTTTCTCTCTCTTTCTTTCTTTCTCTCTCTCTCTCTCTCTCTTTCTCTCTCTCTCTCTCTCTCTTTCTTTCTCTCTTTCTTTCTTTCTTTCTTTCTTTCTTTCTTTCTTTCTTTCTTTCTTTCTTTCTTTCTTTCTTTCTTTCTTTCTTCTTGTCTTAGAATCTATACTAAGTATCCATCTCAAAACAGAAGAATGGTAAGGGCCAGACAACTGAGGTTAAGTGACTTGCCCAGGGTCATATTGCTAGGAAGTATCTGAGGTCAGATTTGAACCCACAACCTCATCTGGAGGCCTGACTCTCTATCCATTGAGTCACCAAGCTGCCGCTTCAATTTTAATCCATTTTCCAAGAATTTAAACTAAAAACTACAGCCCTCAGAAGAGACAAGGTTCTGACTGGGAGGAGGGGGGAACTGTGGGAAAAAATGCTATGGCACAGTTTTCCAAGAAGTTTAAGTACTTAAAGGTTTCTTCATTCAGGTATTTCTTTTTAAAGAGACTTTATTTTTTTTTCCCCTAAAACCATTACCTTCTGTCTTAAAACCAATACTGTATATTGACTCTAAGGCAGAAGAGCAGTAAGGACCGGGCAATGTGAGTTAAGTGACTTACCCAGGGTCACACAGCTAGGAAGTATCTGAGGCTACATTTGAACACAGAACCTTCCATCTCAAAGTTTGACTCTATCCACTGAGCCACCTAGCTACTCCCAAACATACTAAACTTTATTTTTTTATTGCATAAAAATTTTATTTTTAAGTGCGTTGTAAAACTTAAAGCACTATATAAATGGTCATTATGATTAGTGGAGCTGTCATTTTACCCACAGGATCAAATACAAAATCCTTGGCTTGGCATTCAGTGCCCTCCATAACTAGTATCAACCTGTCTTTCCACTCTTGATATATTGTACCTACCAGCCAATGTGGATCACTAGCTAATATCTCTCCCTCCAATGCCTTTGTGAATGCAAGGCCTGAACTGGGTCTCCTTCACATCTTTGCTTTTTAAAATTCTCTTCATTTAAGATTCAGCTCAGATGTTTCCTCCTCACTTCTCGTCTCTGGGCTTGAGCATCCTCTTCTGGAAAATGAGCAAGCTGGATAAGCTGATCTCTAGGGAACCCTCAAATCTCAAAATCTTATGAGCCTTTGATTCTACTTAAGCCTTCCCTGATCCCCCCAGTCAGAAGCTCTCCTTTCATCCCAGGCTCTCATCCCTCTTTACCCTCTCCTAGCGACTAAATCATTTTATAATTTGCATTGCAGGCCTCCAGAGAGACTAGAGGGCCAGTCTTGGATTCAAGAAAATCTAGGTTAGAGCTTTCCTCTGACATCTCCTGGCAGGGTGACCCCAGAAAACTCTCCAACTCTAAGTTATACATCTCTTGCTGAGCTGGACTTTCAAAGAAGGCTGCCCAACAATAGGAAAGAAATCCCAGTTCTAGGCAAAATCTATTATAAATATTACATATGCCATATATTGTAATACATTATAAATATAAGTACATAGTTATATAATAATAGCTAACATGTATTAAAAGCCTCTTGGTTTAACAAAATGATAACCATTCATAATAATAGCTAGGATTTATGTACTGCTTCAAGGTTTGAAAAGTGCTTGAAAAATATTATCTCAAAAAAATTTATCTCATTTTCTCCTAATATCAACCTTGGGAGAGATAGGAGCTACAATTATTCCCATTTCTCTTTAACCTTTACTTTCTGTCTTAGAACAATTTAGAACTTGGACAGAAAGGGAGGGTTAGGTAAATGGGATCAAGTGACTTGTCCAGGGTCACACAGTGAGGAACTGTCAGAAGTCAGATTCAAACCTGGGTCTTCCCAGCTCCAGTCCTGGTGCTTTAGACACTGTGCCACGTAGCTGCCCCTGATTATTCCATTTTTACAAATGAGGAAACTAAGGTTAAGTGACTTGGCCAGGGTCACAAAGCTAATAAAAATCTGAGGCCAGATTTGAACTCAGGTCTTCTTGACTCCAAGTCCAGAGCTCTATTCATTAAACCACCTAGTTGTACATATACATACATATATATGTATGTGTATATATAATAATGTATGCATGCATGTATATGTATATATAGTATATGCACGTATATATGTATAAAATGAGGGAGAGAGTTATTGTTCAGTTGTGTCTGACTTTTTGTGACCCCATTTGGGGTTTCTTGGCAAGAATACAAAAGTGGTTTGCCATTTCCTTTTGCAGTTCATTTTACAGATGAGGAAACTGAGGCAAACAGGATTAAGTATATATATATATGTATATATACACATGCACATATATAGTGCATTTAAGCAAATCCTCTGTAGAGGTCTCATGGAAGGACAATGCTAAGAATCATCCAATGAGAGAACATCAATGGGTTGCCATCTCTACCATTAGAAGACAGAATACTCATATGAATAGAATTTTCAGATCACCAAAGTATCAAAAACTCCTACTTATATTTTAGCATTTGTGCCATCCTTCTAGACTGTAAAACCTTTGAAGGCAAAGGCTTTATCATTTTTCACCTTTGTATCTCCAGGGCTTAGAACTATATGCCATCCATAGTAGTTGGCTTTCTATCATCCTTTAAGGTCTGTCTATAAGACCTCTTTGACCCTCACAACAAGCCCAAGAAACGGATCCCCCTTTTTACTGCTGGGACATCCCATGCTCTGAGAGATTAAGTGTTTTGCCCCTGGCCATACAGCTAGTAAGAAGCAAAATCTTAATCCCTCCAGATATTTGAACTCCCTATCTCAAATTCCACTCAAATTAGTAGGTTTGGTTCCCAGAATGGCTGACAGTGCCTTCCTTCAGAGTTCCAGCCTGAGGGCCTGGGCTTGTTTTTTAATGCTGTTTTTCCTTTCTTTTCATTTTTTTCAAAAGACTAATTTATTTTTTAAACTGAGTTTATTTTTTTAATTTTAATTTTCAGTTCCAATTTTTTTCTAGCCCTCTCCCACCCATTGAGGAGGCAAGAAATAAAACACCCATATACATATGGAATCATGCAAAACATATTTCCACATTAACAATGTCACAAACAGGAGAAGCAAGAAAAAGGGAATGAAATGAAATTTCCCAATGAAAGAGGGAAAATATCTACTCCAGTCTGCATTCTGAGTCTATCACTTCTCTCTCTGGAGATGGATGACATTTTTCATAATGAGTTCTTTTGGAACTATCTTGGATCATTGGATTGATCAGAGTTGCCAAGTGTGAGTTTTAAAATTAATGTGCAATATTCTAAGTATTATATTTTAAGAAGATTTTATTAACATTAACATAAAAAGCTAGAGTAAAAAGCCACCTTTCTCAGCCCACAGGGGAGAGAAGAGAGGAAGAGGGAGGAGATTGCAGAACTATATAAACAATAATGTAAAGATGCATGTAAACAACAGGAAAAGCATTCTGGGTTATGTAGTTTTAGGGGTCCAAAATTTTCTAACTATATACATCTTTCACAATTGATTATTTTTATAATATTGAAGTTACTGTATACACTGTTATCGGTTCTTTTCTCTTCACTTTGCATTAGTTCATACAAGTTTCCCCAGTTTTTCTGAAATCATCCCTTTTGTCATTTATTACAGCACAATAATATTCCATCACAACCATATACCACAACTTGTTCAACCACTCCCCAATCTCAGTTTCCAATTCTTTGCCAACCCAAAAAGATCTGCTATTAATATTTTTGTATCTATGGGTCCTTTTCCCTTTTATTTGATTTCCTTGGGGTATAGACCTAGCCCTGGGATTTCTGTGTCAATGAATATGCACAGTTTTATAGTCCTTTGTAAGGTTCATGTTCTCCAAAATGGTTGGACTAGTTCACAACTCCACCAGCAATGCATTAGTGTTCCTGTTTTCCCATATCCCCTCCAGCATTTTTTATTTTCCTTTTCTGTCATCTTAGCCAACCTGATGGGTATAAGTGGTACTGCAAAGCTGTTTTATTTTGCATTTTTCTAATTATTAGTAATTTAGAGCATTTTTCATATGACTATTGATAGCTTTGATTTCTTCTTCTGAACACTCCCTATTCATATCCTTTGACCATTTATCAATTAGAAATGGTTCTTATTTTTTTTTTTTAATTTGGCTCAGTTCTTAGGGGGAAGCTGGGTGGCTCAGTGGATTGAAAGCCAGGCCTAGAGACAAGAGGTCCTAGGTTCAAATCTGGCCCCAGATACTTCTTAGCTGTGTGACCCTGGGCAAGTCACTTGACCCCCATTGCCTAGCCTTTACCATTCTTCTGCCTTGGGACCACTATACAGTATTGATTCCAAGACAGAAGGTAAGGGTTTAAAAAAAAACATTTGTTTCAGTTCTTTACATATTTGAGAAATGAGACCTTTATTAGAGAATCTTATTGTAAAAGTCTTTTTCTCAGTTTTGAACAACATGCAAATAACTGTTCAAATAAGCAATAGAGAGAATAAGTTGGGAGTAATAACAGAGAAAAAGAAATAGCATTAAGAAGGATCAGGGCAGTGTTCAACTCTGGCCTCAGACACTCCCTAGCTGTGTGACCGTGGGCAAGTCACTTGACCCCCATTGCCTACCTCTTACCACTCTTCTACTTTGGAGCCAATACACAGTATTGACTCCAAGACGGAAGGTGAGGGTTTAAAAAAAAAGATTAAAAAAAAAAGAAATGTTACAATAAGACTTGGTAACTGATTTGCTGCTGGGAGGAGGGGAAGGTGAAAGAGTGAGGAATCGAGGCACTTAAGCCATGAGCTTGGGTGAGCAGGAAGATGGTAGTGCCCTCAGCAGTTAATAGGAAAGTATGAAAGATGGGAGGGAAGATAACAAGTTCAGTTATAGACATGTCAGAACCAGGATCCAAACCCAGGTCCTTCCACTATAATAATAATTGACATATATCATTCAAGGAGAGCTAGGTGGCTCAGTGACTAGAGTGCCAGGCTTGGAGTCAGGATGATTCATCTTCCTAAGTTCAAATCCGGCCTCAGACACTTACTAGTTGTGGGACCCTGAGCAAGTCATTTCACACCGTTTGCCTCAGTTTCTTCATATGTAAAATGACCTGGAGAAGGAAATAGCAAACCACTCTAGTATCTCTGCCAAGAAAACTTTAAATTAAGTCATAAATAATGAATGAAAATGACACACGACTGAAAAAGGACTGAACAACAACACATTTATTGAGGGTAGGGGGAGAGGGAAACACAGCATATGGGAGGAATCAAGAAAGACTTCGTGTAGAAGATGCCACTTGAGCTGAGTTTTGAAGCATTTGAAGGACACGAGGAAGTCTAAGGTTTAATTCTTAATTCTCAATTTTATTCTTATATTCAGAATTTCTTTGACCATCATTACAACAATTTAGTAGCATTTCAGGTACTACTCTCCCATTTTACTTAGGAAGAAACTGATTCCAAGGGAGGTTGAGTGATTTGCCCATAACCACATAGCCTATAAATGTCAGAATAAGAATTCAAAGCCTGGTGGTCTTGCTCTCTCCACAACATTCTCTCTGCCCTTCTGCCCCATTTGGGGCCTCCACTTAGGGAATTTCCCTGCAGCAGAAGTCTTTACCTGGATGACCCATCTTGAAGGCTCAAGATGTAGCAGAAAGAATTCCTGTCCAAATATAATATTGAACCAGATGATAAATGAGATCTTCTCCCCCTGGAACTAGAGTGGAACACTGGAAAGACCATTGGCTCAGGATCCTGAGCTCAAATCCCATCTGAGATGTTTTCTACTTGTGTGACGTTGGGCCAGTCTCTTCCGCGTGCCTCAGTTTCCTCATCTGTAAAATGAAAGGGTTGGCTTGATGGCCTTCAAGGCCCCTTTATAGCTCCAGATCCATGATTCTCTAAGACTCAGATTTCTGTGGGTGACGTAAGAAATGACAATTATCCTATGAGAAGGGAGAGCCTGTTCAGCCACTTGGAAAAAAAACTCCACAGTAGCAAGGCAAGATCCAGAGAGAGATGAATGAAGAGAGTTACCAGTTTCCCAGTTTCCCCTTCTTTTTCTGTCTCCTCTAACACCCACCACCCTTCTCACCAGTCGGAAGGGAGCGTTGTGATATCATGCTCCGCCAGCAGGGGGCAGCCACACACCAAACTCATTTCACTATATGGAACAGAGTCTCCCAGAGCCATAGCTCAAGCCTTTTTTTAATTCAGCGCCCTCATCCCTTTGCTATTTATGATCTGACCTTAGACAATAGCGCTGGGTTGCCTACATAGGTATATATAGTGTTCTTGGGTGCTGGGAGGGGGTTAAAGCACTCTTACTTTTTCTTCACGACATCCTTACAAGGCAGGTAATTAATAATAATAATAATAATAATAATAATAATAGGAAGAAGAAGAAGAAAGAAGAAGAAGAAGAAGAAGAAAGGAGAAGAAGCAGCAGCAACAATAACAATAATAATAATAATAAATAGCAACAATGACAATGATGATAATAAAATAACAATAACAATTATAACAATAACAATAGCTAGCATTTATATAGCACCTACTGTGTACCAGCTGCTTTACAAATCTTATTTCATTTTATCCCTACAACAATCCCAGGAGGTGGGTGTTATAGTATCCTAAGTATCCCCATTTTATAGTTGAGGAAACTGAGGCAAGGAGAGGTTAAATGACTTGTCCTTATTCCCATCAGAAAATGTGTGGCAGAACAGATAGAATCCAAGCCTTATTAGTATAAGCCCAGGGGGTGAGAGGGGTCTTTCTAACAGGCTCCAACGAGGGAAGGGAATAAGCATTTATTAAATCCTGACTAGGTGCCAGATTAGTAAGCATGTTTTGTTTTTTTTTACATTTTTTAAACCCTTAACTTCTGTGTATTGGCTCCTAGGTAGAAGAGTGGTGTGGGTGGGCAATGGGAGTCAAGTGACTTGCCCAGGGTCACATAGCTGGGAAGTGTCTGAGGCCACATTTGAACCCAGGACCTCCTGTCTCTAGGCCTGACTCTCAATCCACTGAGCTACCCAGCTGCCCCATAAGCAATTTTTTAAAACAAAAAATGATCTCATTTGATCCTGACAACTCTATAAAGTAAGTGCTTTAATAATTCCTGTTTTACAGTTGGGGAAACTGAGGCCAACAGGGTTAAGTGACTTGCCCAGGGTCATACACTGTGCTCACCATTTCCTTCTCCAGTGCATTTGACAAAGAAACAGAGGGAAATGGGGTAAAGTGACTTGCCCAGGATCACACAGCTAGTTTGCCATTTCCTTCTCCAGTTCATTTGACAGATGAGGAAACTGAGGCAAATGGGGTTAGGTGACTTGCCCAGGGTCACACTGTTAATAAGTGTCTGAGGCTGGATTTGAACTTGGGTCTTGCAGACTCCAGGTTCCAACTTTCTCAGCTACTACCTTTATTTACCTTGTCTTTCTTCAGATAAACACAAGTTGTGTTTCTGCCTGCTAAACCTAAGCACATTAAACCAGAGCTTATATCCAGTAACCCTGTTTGCCTCCATTTCTTCATCTGTCGATGAACCAGAGAAGGAAATGGCAAACCACTTCAATGGCTTTACTGAGAAAATCCCAAATGAGATCAGAAAGGGTCAGGCACGACAGAAACCGAACAACAACAAAATAGTGAAAAGAATGCTTTATGATCAGGAGAGACTTAGATTTGCCTCTTGCTGCCCTGACTGTGTGGCCCCAGAAAACTCATTTCACTTTTCTAATCCTCAGTTTCTTGTTGTTTCAGTGGTTTCGGTCATATCTGACTCTTCATGACCCCTCTGGGGGTTTTCTCAGCAAAAATACTGGAGTAGTTTGCCATTTCTTCTCCATTTCATTCGACAGGTAGGGAAACTGAGCCAAATAGGCTTAAGCAACTTGCCCAGGGTCACACAGCTAAGAAGTGTCTACAGCTAGATTTGAACTCAGGTCTTGATGATTCTAGGCTCGGCACTGCGCCATCTCAATGCTCAAAGCCTCAGTTCTTCATCTATAAAATAGGAAGTTTAATACCCATCCTACAGGACTGTTATGAGAATTCAGTGTGATAATGTATATACAGTGCTTTGCAATCCTTAACCTTCATCTAGGACTGGGAACTAAATATGTGATTTTCCTGGGAATAGGGCACTGGAATAGAGGATTTCATTGGTTATAACCTCTGATTGCCTCACTTTCCTCAACTGTAAAATGGGGATAGTTATAACACTAGACCACCTACCTCCCAGGATTGTTGTAGGGATAAAATGAAATAATAATTGTAAAGCAGCTGATACATGGTTGGTGCTATATAAATGCATACCCAGCTGGGGAAGTTATTTTCTCTTCTAATGCAGGTCAGCTCCTTCTTTTCCATGTGTAGTCTTAGAAGGTGGTCTAGGACACTGAGAAGTTAAATCCCAGTCAGTAGGGATCGGAGGTAGGACTTGAACTCAGGACCTCCTGGCTCCAACCCCACTGCTACCCGTCTCAAATTCATATCAGGTCAACCTTGCAGATAAGCCTCAGATGGTGTGTGTAAACAGCTTCTAGATTGTTTCTCCTCAGCTACCCTTTGTTTGGCTCGCCCTCCCTCTCCCTGCCTTAGATGACCCTGTCATACTCTCTGTGACCTAGCCAGCGTGAGCTACAAACTGCCCCCATGGTGTCCTACCCTCTCTCATCCCGGAGTATTTACAGGAGGCCATTCGTCTCGCCTTCTCGCCTCTGCCAGACAAAAACATTCTGTTCCTTTAGGGCCTGGAGTGGAGAGCCTCGGGGATCAAAAGATCAGAGATGGAAAGCTGGAAAGGACCTCAGATGCTAGGGAGTCCAAGCCAAATGAGGAAACTGAGGCCCACAGAGGTTGGGCCTTTATAGTATCAGAGGATCATAGAGTTGGAGTTCAAAGGAACCTGAAGGCTATCAAGTCCAATTCCTTCATTTTACAGATGAGGAAACTGAGGCCCAGGGAAGTTAAATGACGGGCCCAAGTGGCTTGTAAGTGTCCAAGATACAATTCAAACCTGTGTCTTCCTAACTCCAAATTCTCTTCCTCTTCATATTTTCCTAGAATACATTGTCCCCCCCCACTTCCTTTGACCCCCCCCCCCGCTTTGTCAGACACAACCTCATAATACACTCATCTGTGTTAGTCAGTCAACAAATATTTACTAAAGTGATCCCCCCTCTCCCAAAATGGGCCATTGGGTTATTTTGAAAATACAGAGAAGCAAGTTCAGAAAGAAACAGAACAGGACAGTTTGGGAAATAATGGGTAGAGTGTCTTCCATATTGTTTTGTAGAAGGCAAGTAGTATGAAATGGAGATTTGAGGTCCCAAGTAAAATTCCCTCTTTGAGTTCTGCTCCATGTGTGGACGTGCCCTCTTGGGGGGGGGGTATTTAAACTTAGAACTTATACAGTTTTCCAAAAGTACCCCCCAGGAACTCATAAAGTATACAAAGAAAGAGAGGAATGGGTTAAAGATGAGACTCTTTGTTCTATGCTTTTGTGTGGATCTGTGGCCACATTTATCACAGATGGATGCCCGAGCACACACACTGAGTCACCTATTGTAGGAGAACCTTCTAGACTATGTTTTACAACTTCAAAAACAAAATCAAACGTGTGGATGTGACCCATGGAGATGGGTCAGATAATAGTAATATAATGATTGTTATTATATATCATTTTAAGATATATTATATGTAAATATAATAATTAACACAAGATTATATTATACTACACTATACAATATAATAAAATCCAACATAATACAATATAACATAATAATATAGTACAATATAATGTAGCATAACAAAGCATAATATGATATGATACAATATGATATAAGATGACATGGCATGCTATTGTAATGTAATTAATGTAATAATATGTGATACAATAAAATATGAGATATGAGATGTGATATGTGATTATATTATATAACACATGCTAGAATAATATGATATGGGGGGCAGCTGGGTAGCTCAGTGGATTGAGAGTCAAGCCTAGAGACGGGAGGTCCTAGGTTCAAATCTGGCCTCAGACACTTCCCAGCTGTGTGACCCTGGGCAAGTCACTTGACCCCCATTGCCCACCCTTACCACTCTTCCACCTATGAGCCAATACACAGAAGTTAAGGGTTTTAAAAAAAATAAAATTAAAAAATAGAATAATATGATATGGTATAATATAATGTTATATAATATAATACAACAGAATATGATACAATATAATATGATATGATATAGTATAGTATTATAAATGTAATACTATATAATGACACAGCAAAACATGAGATATGAGATATGTGATGTGAGATGATATATAACACAGTATGATAGAATAATATAATATGATACAATATGGTATAATATAATGTTATATAATATAGCATAGCATAATATAATGAGCTTATGTTCTGATGAGGGAGAGGTGAAGACAAGTACATATAAAAATTCTATAGCAGAAATATAAAGTTGATAATAAATAGATATACACACACACACTCAAGTAATTAGATATGAAGTTGTTTGGGAAAGAGAGATCTAGTGCAAGTCAGGAAAGGCTTCTTCATGCAGAAGTAACTGAGTTGCATCTTAACAATGAGAAGGACTCTGTGACAGGGATGGAAGGATGGGGTACATTCCAGGCATGGGAAAGAATTGGTTTCAAGTTCAGCCTCTGACACATACTGGCTTTTTTATAACCTGGGTAAGTCACAACAATAAACATTTATTAAACTCTTACCATGATCAGAGAGATAAGGAGATGCATGGTAGTTGTAGTAACAGACTAGAGCTCATTTCTAAGATCTTACCCTTCCCATTTGCTACCTGTGGGATTTTGGGTCTCAGTCTCTCTGAAGCACCTGGAGGGCGGCAAGGTGCACAAAGTGCTGGTTTGGAGTCAGGAAGACCTGAGTTCAAATCTAGCCTCAGATATTTACTAGCTATGTGATTGTGGGCAAGCCATTGAAATTCTACTGGCCTCAGTTTCCTTATATGTAAAAAGGGGGTTATCATAGCACTATCTCCTTGGTCAGAAGGATAAAATTTATCAAGTGCTTAGCACTTAGCTCGGCACATGGTAGGTGATTAATAAATGTTTATTTCCTTTCTTCCCTTCCTGCTTCTCTCCCTCCCTCCCTCCCTCTATCCCTCTTTTGCTTCCTTCCTTCCCTTCCTCTCTTCCCTTCTCCTTCCTTTCTCTCCTTCCTCCCTTCCTCTATTCCTCCCTCCCTTCCTTTCCTTCCTCCCTCCCTTCCTCCCTTCCTCCCTCCCTCCCTTCCTTCCTTCCTTCCTTCCTTCCTT